>NW_012155062.1:4168947-4231748 GCF_000956105.1 Propithecus coquereli | reverse complement strand
CAATCCATGTTTGAAATTCTTCTTCTGTCATTTTAGTGTTCTGAGTTTTGTTAATGTCAATTGCTAGGGAGCTGTTGTTCCTCTTTGGGGGTGTGCTTTCCGTTTGAGTCTTCATACTTCTGGAATTCTTTTGCTTGTTCCTTCCCGTCTGGATCAGTTGTTCCTTCTTGCCTTTAGATTTTCATTGGGATAATGACACGCCCTGTTTAGTTTCTGAGCCAGTAGGTGGTGTTTGTGAGTGAGATTCAACTACACCCTTTATGATGAATCAGTAGATGAAGTAAAAGGGTGTGCAGGATGACCTCCCTGTCAGTAGGTGGCACTTGCTGGGAGGAGCGAACTGCGGTGCTGTTTTTGGGTCCTGTAACCAGCTCTTATTCCTCTGGAGAGGCCCTCATGTGCCTCGGGTGGTGGGTGGGGCCTTGGGACTTTCAGGTGTGTCCTTATGCTCCACCTCAGTGGCGGAAGGTCTGGGAGTGAGTCTGGGTGGGGCTGGATTGGGTAAGCCTGCCCATAGTATCCACAAATGCTATTAGCCAGGGTCAAAGGTCTGTTCTTTGCTTCTGGGCAAAGCTTCCAGGAGGGGCTGAAATTGCTCCACTCAGCTGAAAAGTCTGGGCCTGGGGGCTGGGGCTGTCCAAGACCTGCACTCTGGAGCAGGTCTCGCTCCCCTCCCCCCTCCCCCACTTCGTGGCCCCTCCCAGCCTCTGCCAGCACTCAGGACCTCAGGCCAATGGATCACCCCTGGCTGTGCTGTGGACTGGGAGGTTCCCTACCCAGGATCGCAGCCTGAGCTGGGTGCACAGCCCTCTTTTGGGAGGAGGGTTGCCGCTCAGATAGGCTGATCTGCTCCTGAAGGCGCACGCTCCTCAGTAGGCTCTTTCACAGATCTCCCTTCTGTGCCCCGGGCCAATGTGATCGTGACCTGGATGTATGGGGTCTGGTCTGCAGGCCTGTCCCCTGGGCCCTTGAGATCAATCCCTGACCCTGTCAGGGGGAGGGGTGCTGCTCTCGAGTCACCTACAGGGTGCCCAAGCTGGATTGATTTCACTCCACCTCGGGATTTACCCCGCTCTCCTGGAGTCCCCAGGCAAGCAGCACCTGGGAGGGCTGGCGGGTAGGGAGCTAACAGTCTGAGCACCCCTCAGTCTGTTGTAGGGCCCCAACAGGAAAGGTCCCGTTCCTTGGAGATGCCTCTGTGTGGTGGCTAAATTGTCTCTCTGGGCACCCATGGGTAGGGAGGGGGAAGGAGAGAATGGAGCATTATGGCGTCTGCCGCTAGGCTCGGGTCTGTGCCCGGGGAGGTGTCCCAAGGGGGCTGGCAGCCTGGTGCTGTGGCCACAAGAGGCCACTGCTCACTGGCGGCAGCCGTCTCTGGGCTGGTGTCGGCAGGTCTCTCCAACTGCTCAGGAGCCACCAGCAGTCCGAGATGCCGGGGAGGGGAAAGTCATCTACTCCACCTACCTTTGTCACTGTTCTCCAAGCCTCTCGGGGACCTTTCTCCTTCCAGTTCTCCTCCGCTACGTCTTCCCATGGAGTCTCCTGTCGTTTCAGGCACCCTTCCTTCCGACCCTCGCCCGATCTATGTTTTTCTGCTAGTTTATTTTTTTCACTTTCTTCTAAAATGTGTCTTTTTTGCAGAGACACTCTGACTGGCAGCTTTTCTCGTCTGCCATGTTGGCTCCTCCTGAAAATTATATTTCAATGTAGAATTCAAAAGATAGCTTAATTTTTAAAAATAATTTTACTGAATGGGGAAATTGTAATGTCATTTTGTGGGCAGAATTTTTTCTGAGACTCTTCTCCCTTTGAATATAGGTTCATGGCCTCTGGAATAAACATGACCTCTGACCGTGTTTTGGGAACTTCTAACACTTCCTTTTTCCTCTTCTCCTTGGCTCTACATTCTTATCTTCCAACCTCCAAAGTTTTCTTTTGCGTGTATTAGAGAGGACATTTACCTGTCTCTGTCATATGCTAGAACAATGGCTTCAAACCCAACTGTTAAAGAGGCCAAACTGAATCTAAATATTAGTAAGTGGTCCAGGTGTAAGGCAGGCGTGGGAGCTGGGGAGACTACAGGCTGCATGCTCCACCTGAGGGGAAAGAGCCTATTCAGTCTGGGAATAGTGAACATTCCAATATACAGGCAGGTGGCCACATCTCCTAACCTTTCCAGGGCAGCTGAAAGGTTAACTTTCTTGATCTTTAAGTGTTAGTAAGTGATTCATATTTTTTTAAAACAATGTGACAGGAAGCAATGCACTCTTCCTGGCTGCCTTTGAGTAGTTATTTTACAAATCTAGCCTTAGAATAGCCAGGCATTGCTAATGGGGACTCAGCTTCAAAACTGTCCTATCCGGGCATTCTCTTAACAGAGGCTTTTCTCTCTCTCTGTGACTGCTACCATACACTTCCCACGGATATACTAATGCCCTGATTTTACAGTGTCTTTGATAGTTTCCTAAGAGCTTTTATACATATTGGCTAATGAATCTTTAAGAATAACTCCTGAGATTTGGCAGAGCTAACATTATCATTACTTTATAGATGAGGAATCTGAGGCTTAGAAGGTTTACATTCCTTGTCTAGTATAACAAAAATACAAGGCACAGGTGGATCAAGGATTCGTATCTTCTGACTCCTGAGGCAATTCCTATTCACTTCAATCTTTTGAGATCTGTGAATAGTTTAAATACATAATATATTGTGAAATCTCGGCACTCAAGCCCTCAAGAAGTACTTGAAAATCGTTAAAAACTCATTTCAGTTTCCTGAGAAGTAAACATTATTGCCCCATTTCATAAAAAGAAGAAAGGGGATTCAGGCTCACTCATTGTGAGAATGTTGTCAGTTTCAAATTGTATTTTTTGTCTTTGTGTTTCCCAGTTTGACACTCCACTGACTAGAATTTTATGTTCTTTATTCTCTGCTGTGATTCTAAATGTAGCATCTTCCTTGACATGAGAAATCATTTTAAGCATGCAGTGAGTGCCTAGTGCATAGTAACAATTGTCAGTAAGCCAGAGAAGAGAAATTAAGACTTGTCTTTGCACACAATAATTATGAGAGGGATGCATTTATATATGATAAATAATGTGAATTGTCATAGGAATTTAAAAATAAATTGAATGCATGCATATGGCAAAAAACAAACACAAACCAAAGGATGCAGAGGAGATGTCTTAGTCTAGGTTTCCTTTGTAAGGAGATTATGAGATAAGGGCCTGTGGGCAGGTAGTTTATTTGAGAGATGTTCATACAGAGAAGGGAAGGACTGAGAAGAATGTAAATGTAAAGAAGAAAGTCATTATGAAAGGGCATTGTTGAGTTCATCCCACTGTGGGCAACTGCAGCTCGATCATACACAAAGATCTTATGAGAAGTATATAGAATGTTTCTCCTAATTATCTGTCCAAGGACAAATATGGAAAAGCATTTGGTCATTGATTTCTACACACCCTGGGTTGTACATAAACAAGCCATGGGAGCACCTCCCGCTGGTATTGCATGCAGCGGCAGCAAGAGAAGCCCTGCAGTACACAGGGAATGTCATTGGATGCGGCATGAGCTTGAGGTAAGGAGCCATCAATGTGAGATAAATTGAAGCCTTCACCAATGGTCACTGTCACCATGGCTGGAAATGAAGGTTGGGCCAAGCAGCTGTTAGGCTGTGCACAAGAGGCATGCGATGCAGTGGCTTGGAAACAAGAAGAGCAGACCTCTATTTGGCTATTTTTGTCTTTAGTCTTATCGTGGTACATCATACGACCCAAGTATTTCACTAGTTTTAATTTATCAACTTTATGTACTACTTCCACTCCTTCCCCTAAGTTGTTATAATTTTCAGTTATTTTATTAATAACCGTGCAGTTTTAAATAACATACTCGAAAGCACTAATTCCTGTTTTATTAAGTTTCAGTAGTTTCTTTTGATTTCTTAGTAAATTGAGATTTTTGCCCCTCCTTTTACCTTTGTTGATCTCATTCCACATCTGCCTGCAGTAGTTGGCAGCTATACCCTCATTTTTTTACAGTACTAAAGTCGATAGCTTTTACATTCTGTTTTCTATCTTTAAGTTATCTGTACTTTTTCCTGTAATTTGATTCGATGAGTTGATAACAAATGACTTCTAACTATTTTCGCTTATATAAATATTCTATGCAAAGCTGAGTGATATGCTAGGATTATATCTTTCCCAGTGGATTCCAGATCATGACCCTTCTACAACTTGAAAAAGAGTATTTCTACCATCAAGGTTCAAATGAACTATCTTTCATGCCAGGAGAATCTGCAAATCATATCATCTGTGTATGAGTGTATGTGTGCATGTGTGTATTTCCCTGGACTTTATAATTGCCTTTTATTTCTCTTTGTTGAAAGAAAACAAATGCCTTATTCGCTATATCACTTCCAGCCTCTTAATCATTCTATCTCTGGAATGAAATTTGTCCCAAAAGTTTCTTTTCGAAGACTTGTTTGGTTTCTTTTCTTCTTCTTCTTCTTCTTCTTCTTTTTTTTTTTTTTTGAGACAGGGTCTCACTCTGTCACCCAGGTTAGAGTGTGGTGGCATCATCAGAGCTCATTGCAAACTCAAGCTTCTGGGCTTAAGTGATCCTCCTGCCTTAGCCTTCCGAGTAGCTGGGATTACAGGTGCCCACACCTGGTTATTTTTTTCTATTTTTTATAGAGATAGGGTCTCACTCTTGCTCAGACCGGTCTCAAACTCCTGGCCTCAAACCATCCTCCTGGCTTGGCCTCCCAAAGTGCTAGGATTACAGATGTGAACCACCGTACTGACCTAACTGGTTTCTTAACATAATAAGACTCCTATTTTGTTTCAGCCCGTGCCTGAACATATTCCTAACTTTCTTCTCTCTTCAACAGTCAACACACTTCTCCCCAATTTCTGTCTTTCAGAAATTTGTCGAACTCTCTAGCATGCTGATGGTCTCCCCCAAAACTAATTCTTCCTACTTGTTTGGTTTAATTCCCTTTTCTATTCCTTCGCGGTTATGTTTATGGAATCTCCCGAGGGAGCTTAATTAATATCCAATTATATTTTTGTTTAAATTTCTTAATACAAACTTAAAACCTTTCTTCCCCCTGTACCTAATTTTATCTTAGAAAATTCTGATTTCATGTGAGTTTTCACTATAGGCTTGATAATAGAGATATTCACTCCTAAGAGAGAAATAGATGTGATATAAAAATAAGTGGTACCTTTCTTCTCCTTTTACACTGAGCGCATAAATCGAAACTTTTCCCATGTACTTAAAGGATATCAAATCTTTTGAAGGCAGTGTGAAAAGTATTTTATGACTATTTGTATAAAAAAATAAAGGAGTGAATATCTCTATTATCAAGCCTATAGTGAAAACTCACATGAAATCAGAATTTTCTAAGATAAAATTAGGTACAGGGGGAAGAAAGGAGAAGAAAATGTAAAATTAAATGGTAATGTTTTACAAAAGTTATTGTTATCTGGTAAGCCTACTTTTCTGTCAGCTGGGAGTCTTGTGTAGATAATAAATCCCCACCAGTGATTTAGCATGTATGAAACACATCAATCCTTTCTATTATATTTTGTGAGCCTTGACATTTATGATAATTTCTTCATATCTATTTAAAACTCTTTCTCTTATGATTGCATTATTAAAGTGGATTTTTTGCCCTTGTTGGCTTATCTCATTAGCATGTGTTTATCATATATTTTCAGGGTAATTACCATTTGGAATAATGCACACAACATTAAATGGATTCCCTGGTTTTAAAAAGTGTCAAGATAAAGGCAGCAGCTTTTACCCTTCCCATCTCTAATGCCCAACCCCTCAAAAGACTACAAAAGACATTTTGATTTCTTGTCACTTGGGTCAATTGGATAATGGCAAGGATAATACCACCCCCTACCGCGTGTCCATGGTTGGTCCCGGATTGGAGAAGAAATGGAGGGAACATATTTCTATACCATTCTCATTTTCCATGCCTCTGTTTGCTGTCCATCAGTCAGTGTTCTGATTTCTAAACTTAAGAAAGGACAGGTATCTTAATTGATACTTGTATGGAAGGGGAAAATCTCATGTTTTCTTATCGTCTCTCAGTCAGAGCAAGAGTTTGTTGTGAAGTATTATGCAGAGAAGGGATCATTTTTTATTTTATGGTTATTAAGTAAAATGATAGAATATACTCCTATTTGTCAGTTTCCAAACAATTAAAATGGCTTTCTCTGTCTCCATTCATACACTTAAACATACGAAGCAGGAGCTCCTGCTGTCTGTTATCATTAAAGGTGCATGTGAGACACCGGAAGATGTTGACGTACCTTCTGAATTGTCAAAAAACTGCTGAATAACATTCTGTGTAATTTACCATTGTATATGTACTGCATAGCACTAAATTACTGGTTGCTTATCAATTTCTAGTGTTCTTGGCATTTATTAGTTTACCGGAATGTAATGAATTAGAACTAAGTTTTTAAAGCATTTTCTCTGCCCAGTCTTTGCAGTGCTTTTTGTTGCTGTTGTTGTTTTGTTTGTTGTTCCATTAGAAATTTTGGATTGGCTTATTAAGTAAATAAATTATAGAGAATAAGTTTGGTATGCATCAGAGATTTGAACTGTGATTCTGTCAGAGGTACAAAACTAAAATGAGATACTATTTCATACTCCAAAGAATGGATAAAATAAAAATTATTGTGAATACTCAGTGCTAGTGAGGACCCGAAATAACTGGAATTTTCATTTTGTTAATGGGATGTGAAATGATATAGCCACTTTGAAAAACTGTTTGGTAGATTCTTATAAAGTGAAATGTACATCTATGCAGCGACCCAGAAGTGAAAACGTATGTCTACAAAATGCATTGCATAACAATGTTTGTAGCAGCCCTAAAAACTAGAAAGAGCCCCAATGTCCATCCACAGAAAACAGTGTAAATAAATAAACTATATATACTAAAACAGTGAAATACAACTTATTTGTAAAAAGGAACAAACTACTTATATTAAACACAAATGAATCTTAAAAATATTAGGTTGGACTAAAGAAGCCAGACACCAAAGAGTACGTGCTGTATGATTCCATTTATATGATATCCAGGTGTAGGTGAAAGGATTCTACAGTAACAAATCATAACAGTTGGTGCTTGTGAGACGGTAGTGGGACAATTAACTAGAAAAGGGTGTGAAGGAAATGTCTGTGGGTGATGGTTATGTTTTAGATTTTGGTTTAGTTTTTTGGTATATGGATGTATAAAAATTGCAACAGTCATTGACCTGTGCATTTTTACTGTCTATAAAATATTATAATAATAAAGCACTATAAAACTAAAATAAAGTAAATTTTGGAAAAAAAAGATTTATGTACGGGGAAATGCTTATTATATACTGTCAACAAATAAAAGAATTACAAATTTGTGTGTACAGAATGCTCTAATCCTAAAGCATGTAAAATGAATAGAAGGAAAAGTGCTAGAAAACATAACTGTGATGTTAGCAGTCAAGATTAACGTTGACACTGGTAGGATTATGGATAATTGTTATGAAACAGGATTATGATAGATAGTTGATCAGTTAATTTAAACTCTGTCAAAGCCTAGAATCAAAAGGAAAGAAAAATACATACTTACCCTAAATATTTTATTTAAATGTTCAACCAATAAATGCTCATTTATTTTCTTAAAAGATGTAGGCCTTTCTTTTATTCTTTTTGAGTAAATTTCTGCTAGTTGAAGTTCCATTTTTGTTTTCTTTTATAGACTACCCCCATTTTGACTTCCTCAACAAGGATTTAAAGAGGTTTGGAAATGCTTTGAGTGCAGATTATTATGATTTTTGAAAAATTTATTATATCTAAACCTAATATAACAGTAAATTTTAATTACTTGTTTATATCAAATCTTTCCAAAGAACTCAAATTATTTTTATACTCAATAGCTCTCTTTCTTTCCAAACTCATATTATCTTGACATTTAATTGCACTTCAAAAACACATTAATAGGTACAACTGGTATAAATGAGTTTATGAATAAATAACCTTATTCTGGTGACTATTCTGGCATGCAAATCGATCTGTGGGAGGAGATGTTGCAGATACGCCAGAGATAAGCTTGCCAGCCACAAAAGTATTCAGTATCCCGTGGGGATTAGTCAGTATTTTTGCAGGAAAAATGGGGAGTATAGATTAATCTAGCAAGTCTGTTAAATGGATATCAGTTAGGAGAACTTTTACTAAACTTTTCCAAATTTTCATTGATCATATATTTTTCCAATAAGAAAAAGCAAGCATTTATATTATTTAAAGTTAATATTAGGAGCAAAAAGAACATTAACAATGTAAGTAAAACCATTTTTAAAACGATTATTTGAAGGAACTCTAAATTTTGAAACTGTGATATTACTGCATGTTCCTAGGACTCACTTTACAAATTTTTACCTCTGAACTTTGAGAAAGGGATACATATGAAGAAGAATATTGGTAAATTCTCTAGACTCTGAGTTCAGATTCCTCAAGGAGAGAATGTTGGATTCTACCCCAAAGACAGCTTGGGATAATTGTTGGAAATATGAAAACATATTCTTTGCCCAGTTGCTATCTGTCAACTTTTCCCTGCCTTGGGCCATAGCATAAGGAAATGCTCTGAAGTTAGAAACAATGCGTGGTAGAAAGTAGATGGGCTTTGGGATTAGACAATTGATCAAGAGGCCGTATTGATTTACTTCTTTTGTACTTGCCAACATCACCCACCTTAGTTCACTATTTCAGGTATCCAATTCATCTCAGTGTGACTCAGGAATACATGCTGATTAGCCTAAACCAATCATTTTCTTCATTTCAAACTCCATATCTTTTCATTCTAACCTCTTGTTTGAGTAAAAATGTCCAAGGACTCTAGACCTTCCCGTTGATTATGTCTTTGACGTTAAACAGATTGGTATATTTTTCCTACAGAATTCATAGAACTCAATTTTTTAGGAACTTACTATTGTTATTTGTGCTATTTACAATGTGATTTTCTCTATGATAGTTTACAGGGATTTTTAACCAAAGTAGCCCTCAAAATCTATCCTGTCTATATTTCAAATTAAAAGTTGCTTGTCGTATAGTTAAATTTAGTAATTGTATAGCTAAAACCAACAATATTGATTTGCTTTCGATAAAAGGATTCTCTCGTTGTGAAGGAATGTTAGTGAATTCTTGTACAGTTACATTATGATAAATATAAATTCATATACACATTTTACTTTGGTAGTTTAGAGCCTACTTGACTCAAATACCTTATTTTATTAGGACAAAATCTGATTTGCAAAACCAACGCAGCTGTGTAAAAGACTATGAATACATGTGAGGTTTTCTGCACTAGAATTAAGACTGTGGTAATTGGCCCAGTGATATTGAAATGTAGTTCAAGCTAACTAAGAGTTTTGTAGACTTGAAGGATGTGGCCAGAGGCTGAGTAAGCATCAGGAAAGTATCTAAATGATTGAAATGACCACCTATATTATAGACAAAATGGAAAGAAGATTTGTCTTCTATTTTAATTGTTTTTACCATTGAAATCAAATTTTACCTGTATTTCAGATTGTTAACCATTGAAGATTTAAAGAATACATTAGAAAAATAAGAGAAATTAATTTTTCCTGAAATATTAAATTATAATTTTCCTTTCAAGTTGCTCATTTGCTTTTCATATTTAAAAAATGGCATTGTTTTTAAAAATTATGGTTAACCAATATTAAAAATGGAAAATATCCCAATAAAGAACCGTATTTGATTTTTCTTTTAAAAGAGAATGTCAGGCTTAGCTATTTAAAAACAAAAAGCTTAACTACCTTCAAGTGTCAAACTGGCACTTCAGTATATTTTTATTATTGTTATTGTTATCATGCAGATAACCTGTCCTGAGTTTACACATATTGTACACTAATTATGTGGCAAATTTCACCTGCATGGCATGCTCGGTTATTTAAAAGTATTGATATTCATCATTATTATGCATTTCTGTGGTGACTTTGTCATTGAAACTAGAACTAGGCCAGTTCAGTTAAAGCTCAGTGTCTCAAAATGCTAAAGAGATTACAATGGTCAACTTGTATATGCAAAATATTTAACCTATGTAATGACAAAAGAAATACTAGATGAAATTATGAAATACAACTTTTCTTCCACCAAATTATAAACATGAAAAATAAATAAAATACATTTGTGAGAGTGTGAATAAATGGACAATGTTGTATATTCTAGGTGGAAGTATACAGTAGTACAAAATTTTTGAAGACAGGTGAAAAGTCTTAGGAATATTCAAATCATTTAACTCAGAAACCCCACTTCTAGAATTTAGCCTAAGGAAACAATCAGAAATATAAAAAAGAATCATGCACTAGACATAAGGTAACATTATTTATAATTTTAAAAATTAAAAATGATTCATTATTTACATTTATCATAATTTATTTCCTTATTATTTTCTTGCTTGATTTTACATTTTCTTTTCTTTTATTTTTATTTCAGCATATTACAGGTGTACAAATGTTTAGGTTATATATATTGACTTTGTCTCACCCGAGTCAGAGCTTCAAGCATGTCCACCCCCTGGATGGTGCACACCACACCCATTAGGTGTGAACATACCCATCCCCTTCGCCCTCTTCCCACCTGCCCAACACCAGACACCAGAAGAATATTACTACTATATGTGCACATAAGTGTTGATCAGTTAATACCAATTTGATGGTAAGTACATGTGGTGCTTGTTTCTTCATTCTTGAGATACTTCACTTAGTAGAATGGGCTCCAGCTCTATCCAGGATAATACAAGAGCTGCTAGATCGCCATTTTTTTTGTGGCTGAGTAGCACTCCATTGTATATGTATACCACATTTTCTTTTTTTTTTTTTTTTTGAGACAGAGTCTCACTCTCTTGCCTGGGGCGAGTGCCGTGGTGTCAGCCTAGCTCACAGCAACCTCAAACTCCTGGGCTCAAGCAGTCCTACTGTCTCAGCCTCCCGAGTAGCTGGGACCACAGGCACGAGCCACCATGCCCGGCTAATTTTTTCTACATATATTTTTAGCTGTCCAATTAATTTCTTTCCATTTTTTGATAGAGACGGGGTCTCGCTCTTGCTCAGGCTGGTCTCGAACTCCTGAGTTCAGAACGATCTGCCTGCCTCGGCCTCCCAGAGTGCTATACCACATTTTCTTAATCCACTCATGTATTGATGGGCACTTGGGTTGTTTCCACATCTTTGCAATTGTGAATTGTGCTACTATAAACATTCTAGTGCAGATGTCTTTTTTATAGAATGTCTTTTTTTCCTTTGGGTAGATGTCTGGTAATGGGATTTCTGTATCAAATGCTCATTCTACTTTTAGATCTTTGAGGTATCTCCATATTATTTTCCACATAGGTTATACTAGTTTGCAGTCCCACCAGCAGTGTGTGAGTGTTGTTATCTCTCCGTATCCACACCAACATTTATTGTTTACAGACTTTTGATAAAAGCCATTCTCACTGGAGTTAAGTGATACCTCATTGTGGTTTTGATTTGCATTTCCCTGATGATTAGAGATGTTGAGCATTTTTTCATGTTTTTTGGCCATTAGTCTGTCTTCTTTTGAAAAGTTTCTGTTCATGTCCTTTGCCCACTTTTTAATGGGGTTGTTTGATTTCTTCTTGGTGATTTTCCTGAGTTCTATATAGGTTCTAGTTATCAGCCCTTTATCAGATATGTAACATGTGAATATTTTCTCCCATTCTGTAGGTTGTCTGTTTGCTCTTGTGATAGTTTCCTTGGCTGTGCAGAAGCTTTTTAACTTGATCAGGTCTCATTTATTTATTTTTTTTGTTGCTGTGATTATCTTTGGGGTCTTCTTCATAAATTCTTGGCCTAGGCCAATGTCTATAAGAGTTTTTCCAACATTTTTTTCAAGAATTCCTATAGTTTCACGCCTTAGGTTTAAGTTTGTTACCCACTGTGAGTTGGTTTTTGTGAGAGGTGAAAGGTGCAGATACTGTTTCAGTCTTCTACATGTGGCTATCCAATTTTCCCAGCACCATTTATTGAATAAGGATTCTTTTCCCCAGTTTATGTTTTTGTCTGCTTTGTCAAAGATTAGATGGCTATCTGAGGATAATTTTATATCTATGTTCTCAGTTCTGTTCCATTGGCCTGTGTGTCTGTTCTTGTGGCAGTATCATGCTGTTTTATTTACTATAGCCTTTATAGTTTGAAGTCTGGTGAACTGACGCCTCCCAATTTGTTCTTTTTGCTTAAGATTGCTTTTGCTATACGGGATCTTCTCTGGTTTCATAAAAAGCGTAAAATTATTTTTTCTGTATCTGTTAAAAATGATGTTGGTATTTTAATAGGGATTGCATTGAATCTGTAGATCACTTTGGGTAGCATAGACATTTTAACAATGTTGATTCTGTTGACCCATGAAGATGGTATGGTTTTCCACCTGTTTATATCCTCTGTTATTTCCTTCCTCAGTGTTTCTTAGTTGTTGCCATACAGGTCTTTCACCTCCTTAGTTAAATACGTTCCTAGGTATTTTATTTTCTTTGTTGCTTTTGTGAAGGGTATTGAGTATTTGATTTGGAAGATTAATAAAACCAAAAGTTGGTTCTTTGAAAAATAAACAAAACTGACACTCCTCTTGCTAGATAACGAGAAGCAGAAAAGAAAGGACTCTAATAAAGCTCAATCAGGAATGAAAAAGAAGAAATTACAACTGATACCATAGAAATACAAAATATTATCTATGAATACTATAAAAACCTGTATGCACATAAACTTGAAAACATGGAGAAAATGGAAAAATTCTTACAAACACACAACCTCCCTAGGCTCAGTCAGGAAGAAATAGAATTCCTGAACAGATCAATATCAAGTACCAAAATTGAAGCAGCAATAAAAAACTTCCCTAAAAAGAAAAGTCCTGTACCAGATGGTGTCATACCTGAATTTTATCAGACCTACAAAGAAAAACTGGTGCCTATTCTGCAGAAATTATTCCAGAACATTGAGAAGGAAGGAATCCTCCCCAACACATTTTATGAAACCAACATCACACTGATATCAAAACCAGGAAAGGATGCAACAAAAAAATAAACCTCAGACCAATATCCCATATGAATATAGATGCAAAAATTCTTAACAAAATCCTAGCAAACTGAATTCAGGTGATTTTCAAAAAAATAATCCATCATGACTAAGTGGGCTTCATCCCTGAGATTCAGGGATGGTTTGACATACTCAAATCTATAAATGTAATTCAACACATAAATAGAAGTAAAAATAAAGACCATATGATCCTCTCAATAGACACAGAAAAAACATTCAACAAAATTCTGCACCCTTTTATGATAAGAATGCTTAATAAAATACGCATAGACAGGACTTATCTCAAAATGATAAAAACCCCGTATGACAAACCCACAGCCAACATCATACTGAATGGGGAAAAACTGAAAGCATTCTCACTTAGAACTGGAACGAGACGAAGTTGCCCTCTATAACCACTTCTATTCAACATAGTTCTGGAAGTCCTAGTGAGAGCAATCAGACAAAAGAAGCAAATAAAGGGCATCCAAATGTGGGCAGAATAGGTCAAACTATCACTCTTTGCTGATGATATGATCTTATATCTGGAAAACCCCAAGGATTCTGCCATGAGACTACTGGAATTGATAAATTCAGCAAAGTCTCAGGTTATAAAATCAATGTACACAAATCAGTAGCATTTTTGTTACATGCCAACAACAAACTGATTTAATATTTAAGTGATAGAGAATTGATCAAATTAGTTATGAAACACCCATAGAATCAAATAAAATATATGGTATAGTATGATATAGTAGATAAAAGCGTGAGTGTTTTTGGTTACTTCCTAATTTTTTCTAGTGGTATGATGTTTTTTATTTCAAAATATTAGGAGGATATGAAAGTTTTTGTTACACTGATATATTTTATAATGCTTAAGTCAGGGCTTTTAGTGTGCCCGTCACCTGGATAGTGTTCATCATACCCAATATGTAGGTTTTTGTCTCTTCCTCCCTCCTCTTTCCTTCTTGGAGTCTCAGGGTGGAGCCTCAAGACTCGGGAGCAGTTCTGGAGCCTCAGGTGCAGAGCCTTGGGGCCCAACAGGAGACTGGAGCCTCAAGGGGTGGTGCTGTGGGCCCAGTGGCAGTAGTGGAGCCTGAGGGGTGGATTCTTGAGGCTTGGGGCCAGCACTGTAGCATCTGGGGGTAGTTCCAGTCTTGAAGCTGTGGCAAAGCTTTGGAGGTAAAGCCTGGGGGCACAATGTGACTGCTGGAGCCTCAGGGGTGAAGTGGAGGCAGGCTGGAGTCCCAGAGCCAGAGCCGCAGCCTGGAGGCAGGGCAGGAGCTGCGTGGACACAGGATCTGACAGCAGGATGGGAACCATGGAGGTAGAGCCATACTGGGCAGGTGACAGTGTGAGGGTCATAGGCACAGGGGCTGTGGGGATAGGGCACTGGGCGGCTAGGGGGCCCTCCCCACTCCCAGGTCCCATGTTAGCAGTCACTGCAAAGTTTCTCAGGTGGTGTCTGTGGTGTCTGAGGCACTCATTCTGCCCAAATCCTCTATTGGTGGAAAGGGATTCTTGGCCCCTGGTCACAGGGCACTGCACAGGAGAGTGTCCATTCTCTCCACTTCATCTGGGGGGACAATGCAGAGGTGACTATAGCAAAGCCAACACCTATGCAGACCTGGAACCCTGTACCTGAGATCTCAGAAGGGCATCAGCTGTAGTAACCTGAAATGGTAGCCACCAGATCCCTGCTGCACCTGCTCTCTGGTACAATGTTGCTACATAGACTCCGAGCAGGTCCCTGATCAGACCAGAGGTCTGTGGTGGCATTGGGGGTCTCCTCACAGCTCTGGCCACAGTGCCTGCAAGGTGAGAAAGGATCCCCAGGGCTCTCTCCCTCTGACTTTCACCATGTGTAGATGCTTCCCCCAGGTACCTTCTGATCTTGCAGAATGAATCACACTCTCATCCTCTCTTTCACTCTGAATGTTCCCTGTTCCTTCTCTGGTGTTTTGCAATGCTCTTTCCAGGAAGGGCCATCCATAGTTGGGCATCTACCTGTAACTTTCTATTCTCTCCTTGAGAGCAACATGCAGGCTGCTTCTAGTCTTCTAGCCATCTTGCCTCTGCCCTCATGACTGGTTTTTAACATTGGCTAACTTGTCATTGCACATATAATATGTTATTGTATTTGATAATTCATTAGTTTTGGGTTAAAAATCTATGTATCTTTGCAGATATTCCTCTGCCTGCTCTATTTACAATGGTCTGTCCTAAATTAAACAGAAGTCAGCATTTCCTAAATGTGCTCCAATGAATACTATTGTAATGGCAGATGTAAAATATGACTCAGAGTACAAGTTATATGTGCAGAGAAAATATAAATTTCTGTTTTATGCACTGATTATTGATCTTTATCAGCCTCCACCTGCTGGCAAGCAGGAAAATAAATGTAACAATGCTGAATCTTTTAAAATCTAATATCTAGTAATTTAAATAATACCTTTGGTAATTTTATTGTATTTTAAAAAATGCTCAGTTTCTAAGATTTCTTAGTCTTTTGTCTTCCTCCAAATTCTTCTGAGAGATGACCCTTTAAGGGAGGGAGAATTTATGCCATATTGTGGAAGAATAGGAGCCTGATATTGTTGAAGTATGGGTTCCTTAGTGCCTTTTGGCTACATGGCTCATAAATCAGCAAAGCCAAGAGTGATGGAGACAAAAGAAAAATTTTGTGACCATAGTGGAATAAAATTAGAAACCAACACCAACAGAAACACTCAATTCTACACAAAATCATAAAATTAAACAACCTACTGCTGAACAATTATTCGGTCAAGGTGGAAATTAAGATGGAAATCAAAAGATTCTTTGAACTAAATGACAAAGGGGACACAAATGATCAAAATCTGTGAGATTCAGCAAAAGCAGTCCTAAAGGGAAAATTCATAGCCATAAATGCTTACATTAAAAAGACAGAAAGATCACGAATCAACAATATAGTGAATCATCTCATGGAACTAGAAAAGGAAGAGCAAACCAACCCAGACCCAGCAGAAGAAAAGAAATAACTAAGGTCAGAGCAGAACTAAATGAAATGGAGAACAAAAAAATAATACAGAAGATCAGTGAAACAAAAAGTTGGTTCTTTGAAAAGATAAACAAAATTGTTAGACCTCTCACTAGATTAACTAGCAGTAGAAAAGAAAGGACCTCATAAGCTGAATCAGAAATGAAAAAGGAGATATTACCACTGAGGCTGCAGAAATACAAAATACCATCTGTGATTACTATGAAAATCTCTATGTGCATAAATTAAAAAATGTCAAGGAAATGGATAGATTTCTGGAAACACACAACCTCCAAAGACTCAATCAGGGAGAAATAGAACTCCTGAACAGACCAATTATCAGCAACGAAAGGGAAGCAGCAATAAAAAAATCTTCCAACAAAGAAAAGTCCTGGACCAGATGGTTTCACAGCCAAATTTTATAAGACCTACAAAGAAGAATTGGCACCCATACTGCAGAAATTATTTCATAACACTGAGAAGGAAGGAATCCTCCCCAACTCATTCTACAAAGCCAGTATCACCTTGATACCAAATCCAGGAAAGGACACAACAAAAAAAGAAAATTTAGACCAATATCCCTTATGAATATAAATGCAAAAATCTTCAATAAAATTCTAGCAAACCAAATTCAACAGCACATGAAAAAAAATAATCCGCTATGACCAAGTGGGCTTCATCCCAAGAATGCAAGGATGATTCAATACATGTAAATCCATAAATGTGATTCACCACATAAATAGAAACAAAACCAAAGAGAGTGTGATCATCTCAAAAGATGCAGGAAAAGCATCCCCTATGGAAAATAGTATGGAAATTCCTCAAAAAACTAAAAGTAGACCTACCATTTGATCCAGCAATCCCACTACTGGGTATTTATCCAAAGGAAAAAAAGTCATTTTTTCAAAAAGACACTTGTACTAGAATGTTTATTGCAGCACAATTCATAATTGCAAAGATGTGGAATCAACCCAACTGGCCTCAATTCATGAGTGAATTAATAAAATGTGGTATCTGTAAACTATGGAGTATACTCAGCCATAAAAAATGAATTAATACCTTTTGCAACAATCTGGATGGAACTGGAGACCATTCTGGTAAGTGAAGTTCACAAGAATGGAGAAACAAACACCACATGTACTCACTATTAAATTGGAGCTAACTGATCAGCACTCCTGTGCACAGATGGAAGTAAAACTCAATAGAAATCATGCAGGTGGGAGGAATGAGGACAGGGTGGGTGAAATGATACCTACGGGGCACAATGTACACTATCTGGGTGATAGACAGACTTGCAACTTTGACTCAAGTAGTACAAAAGCAATCCATATTACCAAAACATTTGTACCCCTATAACATTCTGAAATAAAAAAAAAGAAAAATTTTGTATTTAAATTCAAGAGTAAGATATGTGAGTTGGCATTACCTGAGTTATTTTATTATTATTCTAGCGCTGATATAACAAACCACCACAGATTAGGTGGTTTAAACACCAGTAATTTATTTTCTCACAATTCTCAGGGCTAGCCATCTGAGATCAAGGTGTTAGCAGGGTTGATTTCTTTAGAGGCCTCACTCCTTGGCTTGTAGATTATCCTTTTCTTCTGGTGACTTCACATGGCCTTTCCTCTGCGTGCATCTGTGTCCTAATCTCTTCTACTTATGAAAACAACAATCATATTGATTTAGAGTCTTTGCCCCTTAGGGATGCTATAGCAAAATACCCTCACAGACTAGGTAGCTTTTAAATAGCAAAATTTATTTCTTATAGTTCTGGACGCTTGGAAGTCCTAAATCAAGGCACTGGCAAGTTTGATGTTTGGCGAGGGCCAGCTTTCTGGTTTATAGATGGTACCTTTTGCTGTGTCATCACATGGTAGGAAGGGCAAGACAGCTTCTGGGACCTCTTTTGTAAGGACTCCAGTTCCATTCATGTGGGTTTCGCTCTCATGAGCTAATCACCTCCCTAAAGCCCCAATTCCTAATATCATGACTTTGGGGTTTAGGATTTTAACACGTAAATTTTGGGAGAACACACAACATTCAGACCATAGCAGGGCACCATCCTTATGACTTCATTTTACCTTAATTACCTCTTTAAATGGCCTGCCTCCAAATACAGTCACATTCTGAGGTACTGAATGTTAGGACTTCAACATATAAATTTGTGGGTGAGAGGGAGACAAAAATCAGCCCATAAGAATCACGGTTGTATGTATTCTGGATACGGGATGCAGAACATATATTGGTCAGTGGTTCAGAGCATATTTACCGTCATATAAGAATATACTGCAAATTTGTAAGATACTGTCCTCCAGCTTCTCAGTAATGTTGTACACTCAAGGATCATTAAATATCACGAGTACCAACTGATTGCCTTATTTCTTCCCGTGTAAAATGGGCAAGGAGTTCCTTGTTAAAAGAAAATGGTGTTTTTGAAATACCATTTAGTAAGTTCATGAATGCTGTTCAACATAAGAATCACCTCCAATGGAGAACATTGCTACTTCTCTGTAATGGGTCCAATAACTGTTTCCTTGGCTCACCTGACAGTCTCCTGAGGCTCAGGCTTGTTCTCTGTTGCTGGCATATGAGACATACATTAGCCGGGTGAAGTTTTTTGAGGGAAAATTCAAATGCTAAATTTATGCATAACCTCCAACTTGCCAACACGGCTACTTTGTTTTGGACACATTTAGCAAGCACTGGTAAAGCTACTTGTAAAGCTGTATAAAGAGGCTGATGCACATCTGTTCGTGTGTTGGGATGTCCTTTGTAGGGAGGGCCTTGTGTTGTGTGACAACCAGTGAGAGTATTTTCACACTTTTGTCTTTTCTCGTACTTCCCCACCAAATCTCCTGTAATCAACATCTTATTTTGTTCTTTTTAGTAGTCCTTGGCTATTTGTAGGCAAAGTATTAGCCACTATCCATGTATAGCACTGATCTCTGCCTCCAACCATGTTTCCTTTTCTGATAAAGTAGACCAAAAATTCTGCTCATCAAGATCAGTCCACTCATTTCTTACTACACTGAATAAACACTTACATTATGGCCAACAATTCATCCTAAGTATTTACCCAAGACGTATGGAAGCATATGTTGGTAAAGATTTGTACATGTATTTTCTGAGTAGTTTTACTTATGATAGCCCCAAACTGGAAACAATAATTAATACATAAAGAAGTTATGATATATACATATCATGAAATACTGTTGAACAAGACAAATGAATAAATTGCTGATTCATGTAACCACATGAATGAACTGCATAGCTATTATGCTGAGTAAAATAAACCAGTATAAAAAGAATATATACAGTATGGGTTCATTTACATGAAGTACCAGAACAGGTAAAGGTAATCCAAGGTAATAGAGATCACATCAGTGATTCTTGGTTGTGAGGAGTGGTGTGGGGAGATGGACTGCAAAGAAGTACAAGCAACTTATGGGAGGATGGACACGTTATGCATCTTAATTAGGACGTTGGTTTACATGGATATATACATTTGTCAGAACTCATCAAACTGTACACTTAATATTGTTCAATTTATTGTATTATGTGTGTTATACTTTAATAGAGTTGATTTAAAAATAAATTCCGCCCACTAGGATTTCTCCCACTTTCACTATCATTCAAGGATACTCATGAGTGGGACTATAATTACTATAGAAGGACACGTCTCACTGATACCAACATTTAATAAAGTGCCATCTGCAAACAAGGCTTGAATGATTTTCTTCCCAGCCATAGAGTTTCCTCCAAGGCCCTACGTGTGGATTTAGGGAAAAATGGTTATGTGGCAGGCACATTGGGGAATGGATCCATCTGCTCATGCAAAATACTTGTGTTCTCATGACCTTCTGAAGCCCAATCTCTTGCATATATCACTTCTACTTGGTAATGAGAAACTGTTGGGTATTCAAAGTTATGTGGATTGATGCATCAGATAACACTAAAGTCATAACGAGCAGTACAGATCATAGGCTATTGCTTGCTCATGTCCTATGATCATGTGTCTGATCTCTAATAGGACTATTAGCAGCCAGCAGTTATTTTTAAAAAGGTATACTGAAAAGAGCATGACTTTGTTTCAAAACCCAGGTGTCACTGCTGTGATTCCTCTATTCAGTTTTGCAACAGTCTCCTTAGTATTCCAATCTGCCTCAGAGACTTTAAGCACAATGAAGCTTCATGGTCATAAGTAACAACTAGCACAGTTATTTATGCTAGACAGCTTTCTCTTGCTCTAGGGTATTCTTCATGTTAACAGCCTTTTGGGTTACTCAGAAAAATAGTTTTGAACAGCATATTTGAATATGACATATGTTGTTTCTAAAACCCAGAGTTCCACACATTTCTGAACAACTTAGAAGTAGATGGTAAAATGTGCGGTATAATGTGTCATTTCTGGACACATAGGAACTACAGTAGGATGGCAGACCTTGACTTTTCCTTGAAATTGTCTCCTGAATTCTGGCACATAAGTGTCAGTTTGAGATATCTAGAGTACCTGCTGCTTTCTGCTCTCTAAGTCCTATTCATGGGATACCATCAATATACTGGAAACAGTGAGACGATAGAAATTTTTGTAAACTGAATTGTGACATAGAGACAGAGAATTGACAAGTTTTGACACAATACCATAATCATGTACATTTGTACCTTCATATTTTTCCCCCTTTAGATCAATAGCTGTATATCATGTTCTAGGGCATGTGCTCATTTTCTCCTTTAAAGAGTTCTCATCTTGATTTTCAGCAAATTAAGTTTACACAGTAATCCATTGTAATTTTCTAAACTTTTTTTTTTTTTTTTACAGTGGACATGCATAGATTCAACACTTGGGCTTTCTCTCCATAAGCCTGACCTGGCTAATATATGTCCCTATGCTAGTAGGAGAGGCTAACCTGGAGCCTCAGGAGGCTGGCAGGTGACCTGGATAGCCAGTTCATTACATTGCACCATTTACCAATGTATGTTCTGTTTCTTTGTATCCAGAATACACATGACCCAAGCAGGACCCAAGTGGTACAAGTATAATAGGCACATCTCACTGTTACATTTAATGACTCATGAAATTTTTGCTTCTGTCTTTATAACTTTTAGCTTTGCTGGTTTAGAAATTTTAGTACCCAAGGGATATGAAGATACTCAGAATTCAGCAATCTGTTGAGATGATTATATGATTTTTATCCTTCATTTTGTTAATGTGATATATTATATTTATTGATTTGTGTATGTTGAACCATACTTGTATCACAGAGGTAAATCCTGCTTGATCCTGGTGTATGATCCTTTTAATCTGCAGTTGAATTTGGTTTGTTAGTATTTTCTTGTTTCTTTGTTAGGATTTTTGAAAATATGTTCATCAAGGACATTAGCCTGTAATTTTCTTGGTAATCAAAACAGCATGGCACTGGCATAAAAAATGGACATATAGACCAATGGAATAGAATGGAAAACACAGAAATAAATCCACACATTTACAGCCAACTGATCTTCAACAGAGGTGCCAAGAACACGTTAGGGGGGAAGATAGTCTCTTCAGTAAATGTTGCTGGGAATACTGGACATCCACATGTAGAAGAATGAAATTGGACTCTTATACCATAAACGAAAATCAACTCAAAATGGATTAGAAGCTTAAATGTAAGCTCCGAAACTATAAAACTACTGGAAGAAAATATAGGGGAAAAGCATCTTGACATTGTTCTGGGCAGTGATTTTTGGATATGACCCCAAAAGCACAGGCAACAAAAGCAAAAATGGAAAAACGCTATTTCATCAAACTAAAATGCTTCTGCACAGCACAGAAAACAATCTACATAGTGAAGAGACAACTTACAGTATGAATGAATATATTTGCAAACCATACATCTGATAAGGGGTTAATATCCAAAATATAGAAGAAATTCAAATAACTCGATAGCAAGAAAACAAATAACCTGCTGATTTAAAAATGGGCAAAGGACCTGAAGAGACATTTCTCAAAAGAAGACAAATGGTCAACAGATATATGAAAAAATGCTTGACATCACTAATTATCAGGGAAATGCAAATTAAAATCACAATGGATATCACCCCACACCTCTTGGAATGGCTATTATAAAAAAAGACAAAAAACATTAAGTGTCAACAAAAATGCAGAGAACAGGGAACCCCTGTATACTGTTGGAGTGAATATAAATTAGTACAGCCATATGGAAAGCCACATGGATGTTCCTCAAAAAATTAAAATTAGAACTACCATGTGACCCAGCAATTCCATGACTCAGCATCAGGACTATAGTTGATAATAATGTATTGTATATTTGAAAATTGTTAAGAGAGTAGATCTTAAATGGTCTCACAACAGCAACAAAACCGTAACTATGTGAAGTGATGAATATGTTAATTTCATTGTAATTATTTCACAATGTGTATATATTGATATATAAACATCATATTCACCATAATTTATATAATTTTTTTTGTTAATTGTACCTCAATAAAGCTTGGGAAAAATGGTATTATAAAAGTTTTCCCTAAAAAGCTTCCCAGGAAGTTCATATTTGGGAACACATCCATTAGTTGTTGTTAAGATAGAGAATGATACAAAATGAGCATTGACATTTATGATCTTGAGATATAAAGCGCCAGTTAAATTACATTTATTACCTTCTGTGTATGACAGCAAAAAGTGAAATATATTTTTAGATTTTTTTTCAAGAAAAGTTCTTTAAAATATTTTTGAGGTTTAAGGGATATTTTTCTTTTATTTGTAAATGTGCTTATATAAAACAATTTATTCTCCAAGATAGTGGTTATATAGAGTATGATTGTATTTATTAAATACTTAATGCACTGTGCTAGAGCTGAGTATGATGGGAGGGACTGCATTGGATGTA
Organism: Propithecus coquereli; assembly: GCF_000956105.1. Taxonomy (NCBI): domain Eukaryota; kingdom Metazoa; phylum Chordata; class Mammalia; order Primates; family Indriidae; genus Propithecus; species Propithecus coquereli. The sequence goes on along the minus strand of NW_012155062.1, from coordinate 4,208,736 downwards.
GCTGTATATAAAAATCATGGTCCCTTTTCCCACTGGGTGAAGAACATGTATATAAGAGAGAAGTAACTAGCAATTCTAAGGTGTCTATAGAAATAAGCAATTGAGTGATATAGATAATAAATGATGTAAGATTACTTAGGATATAGGATTGGCTGCTATAATAGAAGTCTAAAACAACAATAGGTTAAACAAGATACAATCTGTCTTATTTATGTAAGTTCCTATGGCATCCCCACTCTGCAAAGTCATCAGATGTCTAGACATCTCTTTCCTTGCTCTTCTACTCTAATGGTAGAGCACTAGAGTAGAGCTCTAATGGTTTCGCTTTCATTTATATAGTCCAAAGTGTTGTATCCCTTCCCTAAAGTGTGTGATCCAGAAGGTAAACACGTCATTTCCATTCATATCCCATTGATCACGCCTGCTTGTAAGCGATGTTGGGAAATGTAGTCTTTCATCTGGGTGTTTTTGTGCCCAGGATAAAAAAACCTTCAACTTTTGTTGAAGAAAACAGATAAATTAAATTTAACAGAGTTTGTTTGAGCAAAGCACAACTCATGGATAAGGCATCACTCAAAACCGGAAGTTGAGAGAGCTCCACCCAGCAGGATGAGAAGTGAGCTTTTATAGTCTGAACACAGAAGCAAAGTAGAGAAGTTACCTGATTGGCTACAGCTAGGTGTTTGCTGTTTTGGGGCACGGTGCCATGGGGCATTTGCCTTATTTGGGTATAGTCTGATCAATTGGCTTCCTGTGATCGGCTGATTGTGTTTGACTGAAACTTGGCTGATTATTACAAAACATACTCCTAAAGTAGGTTTCAGTTTGTTTGTGTACTAAGTTAGGTCTGTTACATGGGAACTCAAAGTACCGAGACAAGCCTCAGGCCAATGGCTTCCTGCATATTTAATAGGTGTTATGGGGAAAAAACGTGAGAATGGATATTAGAGGATGATCAGCAGTCTGTTCCACAGTTATTAGGGCCCTAGATGATAAAAGCTGTATTCGTGGGCAAGTGAAACTTGAGCTGAACTGTGACGAATGAATGGAGTCAGGTCTGAATCCGGTGAACAGCAAGAAAATGTGAAGCGGTGGTGGAGAGGCTGACGAGTTAACGCAGCGGGCTGGGAACAGTGAGGAGACCTGGAAATGAATGAACGAATCTGTAGAAAAGTTGTAGCAGAGGACTGAAAGATAAAAATGGAAAAGCAAATTGGGTTTGTGTTACAAAGGGCTCTGAAAGCAGACTAAAATTGTATATATATTTTTCTAATTCTCAGTAACACTATGATGCTTTAAACAGAGCAAGGATAAGGCGAAAAATGTGCTTCAGTAAGATTCATTTGGCTCTGGAGTGTTGTCTGGCTTGATGCAGAGAGAATGGGGTTTTCTCTTACGAGAGTGCTACAGTAGATCAAGCAGGGACTGAGAAGGGTCTGAGTTTCACAAATGAGCAGGAGAAGAAAGGAAATGTATTCCAAACAAAGAATTGGTAAGGTTTAGTCACTGCTCCTGTTTTGGGGCAAAGTAGGAATTGGAGTTGTGGAGGCATCTGGGGCTCTGAGCACAGTTGTCTGTGGGAGAGGGATGACTGGAGGGCAACCAAGGTTTAGGAGAATATCATGAGCTCAGCTTTAGTGTGAAGTGATGGTGCGTTACCCAAGAAGAAACACTAAGAAGGAAATTAACTATACAGGGATGGAGATGTGCAGAATGCTTAAAAACAATAACTCCATCATTAGATGAAATAGGAATAGTTATCTGAACAAAAGTCTCGGCTAGCTGGGACTACAGGGATGCACCACCATGCCTGGCTAATTTTTTCTCTCTATATATATTTTTAGTTGTCCAGATCATTTCTTTCTATTTTTTAGTAGAGACGAGGTCTCGCTCTTGGTCAGGCTCGTCTCGAACTCCTGACCTTGAGCGATCCACCCGCCTCGGCCTCCCAGAGTGCTAGGATTACAGGCGTGAGCTACCGCGCCTGGCCTACAATCCCTTATTCTTGATTCTTAAACCAAAAAGGGCCTGAAAAAAAATTTTTTTTCCTATAGGATTGTGGCAAGTTTATTTGGTGGAAAAATACAAACTGAACTCTTGTGAGGTTATTAATAATCTTTTCATTTGTAAAGCAATTTTTTGTGAGCATACATGTTTTACTATAGAAATTATACTCTTTAATAATAAATAGCCACCTCAGTTCACACAAGTGATGTTATCTGCATCCGGCATCTGTACTATATTATGTCTTGAAAATCCCCAAACAGTTCTGAACACTGAAATACTTCTGTCTTTGAGGATTTGGGAAGAGGAATTGTAAAGTTGTATTAATATTTTGTAGGTTTCACCTATATCACTCAGAATTCATCGGTGTTATTGGGTAGAAACAGGCATGTATTCTGTTATTTTTCAAAGGCCAATGAATATGTGTGTTTGTCTGTCTGTCTGTCTGTGTATCTTTCCTCCAGGTGAGCTCTAGCTTTGGGTTTGTTCTCACTGAAAGAGGAGATGATCCAGCAAACCTATTCCTGAAGTCAGTTCCTTTAGTCTCATGTAAAGCCTGCCTGAATCTTTAGGGATATTCGTAACACAAAGCATTTCAACCAGAGAACAAAGCTATTGGGTGTGCAAAAGGGAATTTGGGATCATAGAGGAAACTGCATTCAGAATCCATGAGATGCACGGCCCTCTACATGTACTTCCTCCACCAATATGACATAAATACTCCATACTTCAACTTTTCCTCTCCTCCCTGTAGTGTGTTATGTATGGACTTTCTGTGTCCTACTCTTACCTCCACTCTCAGGGATGGATTTTTATCAGCTTGCTTATATTATGTTGAAAATGCCTAATCATTATTTGTTTTGAGTTTACATATTAGCAGAGAATAAACATTAAACAAAGCAATTAACTCCTAATTGCGACATTTCAGGAATCTCAGCTCTGCTGGCTCCATTTTGGAATTTGTGAGGCGAACGCATTCTCTGTCCCTGAGCCACGCCATTGTCAGAACCCCTCTGTTCATAAGAGCAGACCAGTGGACAATGAGCATTGCTGTGAATAAAAAATAATACAGACGGAAACTTAGTGGAGAGGTAAGTCAGACATAGTTCAGGGTTCCAATTATAAAGCAGTTTTCTTCATGAAATGGTTGTTACAAGTATTTTGAGAGTAATTGTAATGTTTCTATAGCTGCATACACACACACACACACACACACACACACACACACACACGCATTCCTGTTTTGTTTTGCTTTCTCTGAAAAGCATCTCTAAAAAGCATGTCTGATACCTGGGTACTTTCCAATACAACAAGCAGCCCGCGATCATAAAGGAGAAGGTTTATCTTCCAAGTTCCCATGTTCTGTGATTCGCTATGTGCCTGAAACTGCACAAGCACTAGGCTCGTCAGAGATGAAGCAATCCATGCATCTCTCCGCGTGGCAGCAGGGGCGGAGAACCCTGCAATCTCTGGCATTGCATTCAGATATCCAACGTGCAGACGCTCCTGCTTTTTGTCGCTGGGAAAGTTTGGAGTAATGAGATGAAATATCTGAGAAAAAATGCTCGGAATTGAACAAAAGGTTTCAATTTCACTTCACACACAGGCACACATGAATGAGCAAATATTTATCCTATATCAGTAACAGTTCAGCAAATCTTTGAGCAGCACTGACCACGCTTCCTAGACCACTTCAGCAAGTGCGGCACTGTGGACCATACTTTATTAAACTAATTTAATGGATGTGTTAGGAACATTCCTTTAACACCATGCAGGAAGGAGTGTGGGGTGCTAGGCGTCCTGCTGCTGTGTGCGGGGTGTTGGACGTTGATCATCTGGCACTGTTTTGCTGGATATTACAGCGCGTTTCATAAGCACCAACGCAGTTACATTTCAGACCTGCATGATGGCTTTTTATAGTCCCTATTATGTGAAGTCTAAATTCGCGTCTTTACAGCTGTATGAAATACATTGTTTGCTTCATCTCTGTCACCTGCCACCCTTATCCTTCAAGGCGATATATGATCACCAATCACTGTGAGTTATAAATTATGTGATGTCCTGACAGAAAAGACTTTTTATCCACTTGTTTTGTTGAGCCAGCAGAATATGTAGAAAGGTTGGGAGAAGGGAAAAGAGAAGAATTCTGATTAGACAATGCCTTAATATAATGATTTTCCTTTTTATTTTCTAGTTTCACAAGTAATTGCATTGTGTAATGATGAGTAAATAAAACTCTGAAGGTTTTCTAATTTAACCATCAAATGAAAAAATGAAAGAGTCAGACTTGAAATGATGTTGTATTTGAAATACTAATATAGATCTCATTCAAAGAAACTTCCTATTGTTTTCTACCTTCCTTTTTTTGATATACAAATGGATTAATTAATGGTCTAGAAACACATTTTAAATGGAAGTTAATGTTTAGTTTAGTTTCAGGTACTTCAACTAGCCTCTAAAGTTTTGGGGGCCATATCATTAAAATTTAATGCAAAGAACATCCTAAAACATTTTTTCATCCTAAAATTTTAGGGCCTTTAAGATCTGAGAATTACGTGCTGTTATAAATCCTTTAAAAATGTTGACGAATGTCTGTGGCTTTGTGATTAATAAGTTTCTCAGTTCAATCTACAGGCAGTTTAATTGTTTAGTATTTCTATGTGGAGAAAATATAAAAGGGATTATGTCGCTTTGATTTGTTTCTTGAGAAATTGTTTTTACCTAAATATTTCACGTAACTCAAATCTTTAGGGTGGTGAGATGCATCTGAAATTGAGGAAAAACAGCACTGGGTGCTTGTGATTTGGTCCTTCTTCATAGCATCTCATTGTTTCATAAGAAGATACATTCTAATGATTGATTTTATCAGCTGCTTGCTAATAATGGGCATAAGATTTTGCATTTACCCTGTTCTGTGTTTATCTTACAACATACTAAACCAATTTAATTAAGAAAACTGACAGATTGGTCTAACTTATTTTTATTTATTTATTTATTTATTTATTGAAGACAGGGTCTTGCTCTATCACCCAGGCTGGAGTGCAGTGGCTTGATCATAGCTCGCTGTAACCTCAAAATCCTGGCCTCAAGTGAGCCTCACCTCAGCCTCCCAAAGTGCTAGGATTACAGCATGAGCCACTGTGCTTGGTGTCGTTTAATTGGCCTACAGATTAACTGATTTAATTGGCAAAACGGAGATCTTTTAGAAATGAAGGGTAACTGGACACTGAGGTTAGGGTGGGCATTTTTCTGGGACTTGAGGAACCATAAACCTTGTAAGGTATTTGAAAGAAGATATGCATCAAAACATAAGAAGACAACTAGACTGTTCTTTGGCAATCAGCATGACTGAGTTGAATTTGGGCCAACTACCTGTCCCTTGAAGACTCCTGAGAGAAACAAACATGCCCATAAATCAAAGTGAGGAAGTCAGGGCTTATTGCAGAGATGAAGGCTAGATGGAAGTTAGTGTGTCATTTATACTTTCTTAAATTTATATTGGGTTTTGGGTCTTTCTTCCAAGGAAAGGGAAGACATAATTTTTTTTTTTTGAGTTGTGTGGTTTTGATAGGGGAATTTGAAAAAAATTTAATGGCTTTATTCCAGAAGAATGGAGTAGTAGAGTCATATCTTTGGAGGAACCATTGAATTTTCAGACCAATAGAATGACATTTAGTTTACTAAGAGACACTCCTTTCCCTCTGGTGGGATCGTATCTTATAATCACAATGATAATAATGAGGCTAGATTGAATCATAAGGTTTCTATCATATAGATACTATAGTTCCCATTATCTAGAGTAGACATTCTTTGCCTCTTTTCCACTTAATCACTGGCTTTTGTTTTATTTCATTCGTCTGTTTACTTTGGGTAATTTTAGTTTTGCTTTTATACCATGCAGTCCTAATTGTCTCTTAACCATTTTTTAGACTCAACCTCTCTCCTAACTTCTAAACAACTTCCTCTGTACTACATCTTAGCTGATGTTGCCATTGGCATGTTTAATTGCACGAGTCTCTTGAATACACTGACTTACTTTGATTTGGAACATACCAGCTCCAGAAAACTTGGGTTCTAGACCTGACTCTGCAGCTCACTGACTTTGTGACTTCCAGAAAATTGCCCAGCCTTTACAGAAGTTGCTCTACCACTGGAAAAATGTGGATAACAAAACTCAATTATCCGTTACTCATAGCAGTTGTGGGATTGGATAATGAGCAAATATATGCAAAAATGACGTATAGACAAGAGTTGTGTTTTCAATCGCATAGTTGAGGAGCTGTGGGCTCAAGGAATTTAAGAGATTCGCCCAATGTCACATGGCTAGTCAGTGAAACAGTGAATGACTGAGTGTTTTATCTCCAATCCAGTATTCTTTATTTAAAATTTTAATTTTAATTAATTATTTATTTTGGAGTTTAGCCATTTTTGGTGAGCATAACACACATGTAGAAAAATGCACAAATCATAATTATACAACTTGATGAGATTTCACAAAGTGAAATAAATCTCAGAAACAATATCACAAGCACCACAGAAACCCCCTCCTGCCTCTTTCCAGACATAATCCTCTCCACTCGCATTCAGGGATAACCATTATCTTGACTCCTGATGCCATAGATGAGTTTTGCCTGTATTGACATTTTACGCTACAGGGGGAGAAGTAGAGCTGTGATGCAGACTTGTGAGCCTTAGCACCCCCCTCATGGGGACCTCTGAAACTAACATGTGTTCAGAATTATTCCATGTTGGACCCGAATGGCCAGGCCTTTATATCCTTACCTCCATCAATCATTGTATGTGGGTAAGGAAGCTCTCTGCAGTTGAGTGGCTTCCCTAAGGGTTTGACAGCTGAAGGCTGTCTGTTCATAGCATTCCCAGCAGTGGGGACAGCATATCCTTCCTTAAGAGCATCTTGGTGGTGCATCTCTGTGTTTATACAATTATATTAACAAAAATGGAACCATAGAGTATTTATTCTTTGGTTGTTTGATCTCTTTTGCTGAACATTATGTATGTGAGATTTATCCATGCTGTTGTATTTAGTTGTAGTTCATTTTTATCATTGTATAGTATTTTGCACGAATATACTACCAATTATGTACCCGTTATATTGCTGATGGATATGCAAGGCCCCACATCAGTTGGGGTGCTGGGGGATACATCTGTTCCAGTGTGCCAGAGACTCAGAGTTCCTGGGGGATGGGGTGCTGTCTCACCTGTGGAGCTGGGTAGGGGGCCTCAACTGCTCTGGTGTGCTGGAGGCCTGAGGTCTCTAAGGGGTGGGGCATTGTCTCAGCTGTGGCACTGGGGGACACTACTGCTCTGGTGTGCAGGAAGCCAGTGGCCCCTGGAGTGTGAGGTACCACTTCAGCTTGGCCCTAAAGGGGAGGATGCACCAGTGACTGTGATGAGGGTGAAGTTGCTTTGCGATAGGTTGGCCCCAGGGGGCAGGGCATAGCGGCAGCATAGCTTGAGGACAGCATACTACCAGGTGGGCATCTTGCAGCAGTGGCAAAGCCCTGGGGATGAAAGGGTGCAAGGGCTACTTGCCCCAGAGCAGGATACTCTCAGGCAGTGGCTTTGGTTCTAAGATGGTGCAGCACAGGAGCAGCATGGGCCACGGGGGTGGGGCACAGTGCTGGCTCCTTCTCAGGGGATGGCTCAGCATATGAATGCTGGGAAGCTCCCCCAGCTGTGCTCAGAGCTTGTGAGGACTGCAGGAATCTCCAATAATGAAGACTGCAGGTGTCTATGGTGGTGATGGGGACTGCTGGGATCCTTTGCTTAACTTCTCCCTGCATGAAGGAGTCTCTTCTGGTTCTGAGCTGATCCCAATAGAGGGATGGGTGGCAGAGCCAAGGTGTTTTCTTCCCTTCCCTACCTGGTCATCTTGAGTTTCTGTGCTCTACAGGATTTCTGATGTTTCTCTGAAGCTCTTGTTTAGTTATTTTGGTTAAATTGTAGTTATTTGTTTGTTTTGTGGGTTTTTCTTTGGTGGGGGAGAGAGTGCTAGGAGCCTCCAATGAGCCGTCTTGCTGATGTCACTCCTCTTTTTATTCTTTCTTATATATTTGATAAGCAGTGGTTTTGAAAGGTTTTGTCCATTTTACCTAAACTGTCAAATTTATTAGTGTAAAGATTTTCATAATACTTTCATGTTTTATGTCTTTAATGATATTTTTATGTTCTCATTAATTTAATGTTCTCCTCTTTTATCTTTTTTGTTGTATTTTCTTGATCTATTTTGCTAGAGGTTTCTCAATGTTATCAATCCTTTCAAATAACTTTGTTTTGGCTTTGTATTTTTCTTTACTGAAATTTTTTTTCTATTACACTGATTTGTTTTTGTCTTTATTATTTCCTTATACATTTTTTGTGGGTTTGATTTACTGTTCTTTTTCTTGCTTCTTGAGAAAAAAGCTTAAATAATTGATTTTTGCTCTTATTTCTCTTCTCTCTCTCTCTCTATATATATTTTATATGCACTAGGGCTAGAAACTTCCTTATAAACACTGATTTGGCTGCATCCCACTAATTCCCTATTGAATATCTCCATTATCATTTTGTTCACATTATTTTTATATTTCAGTTGTGGTTTATCCTCTGGCCCATGCATTAATTACAAGTTTATTATTTCATTTCCAAGAGGTTCATTATTTTATTTCTAATTTATTTATGTTTATAGTTTTATTCCAGTAGGGATTGTCTAGATTTTTAAAAATTTTATTGAGCTATTAGAGAAATCTAAATTAATTTTACTCTGTTCACATAACAAAATAAGAATAATTTTAATTTTTAAAATTTGATAAAGCTTGCTTTATAACTCAGAATGTGGTGTCAAATTTGGCTAGTGTTCCATTACAATATAATTCTAAAAATAATGTAAATTTTGTTTTTGTTGGGTACTTTTGTATATATATTTCAAATAGGTCAGTTTTGTTAATTGTAGTTAATGTTAATTCACATGTCCTAATGAAATTTTTTTGTGTGCCTGTTGTATCAGCTATTGTAAGAACTGTGCTAAAGTCTTCAATCTGTGAATACGTCTATTTCTCTTTTTAGTATTCTGTCAGGTTTTACTTTATATATTTTTTCAAGACATTTTATTATGAGCATATGGATATAGAATTGCTATAGCTTCCTGCTGTGTTGACCACTTTATCATGATGAAACATTGCTGTTTCCCTAATTCAAGTCTACTGTGTGTGATATGAGTATGGCTGACCCAGCTTTCTTTTGGTTAGTGTATGCATGGTATGATTTTCCATTTTAGCTTTACCATTTTGTTGTCCTCATATTTAAGGCATATTTCTTATAGGCAGCATATAGGGTTTTTTTGTTTTTGTTGTTTTTATCCCCTCTGATAAACTTAGCTTTTTACTTAGAGTCTAATTTTTTACTTTAGCTCCATTGATAGCATCATTTATGATGGTTTTTTTGATTTTTTTTAATTTTTAGAATTCTATTTTATATGCGGAATTGGGAAATTCCTCCAGGGAAAATGTAGCTACAGATAGTCTCTTCACAACTCCCATCAGTGTTTTCAATGGTGTGTGCATGAGTTTTTCACTTTGGTGGTCTTTTATCTTCTGTATACCAGGAGACTGCAGAAAATTATCTTCTGTCTTTCAGAAATTTTTAGCATAACTCTCAAGCATCCAACCCCACAATAATTCAACATTTGGCAAACAAATTTAAGGGAAAACCAACTGTGTATTGAGGTCCTTCAAAGCTTCCAGTTTTATCATTCCGTTCCCACGTTACTGCCAAAATCTTTGCTTGTTTTGCTCTCTGCAAGCAGAGACCTTCTACCTGGACAAAGGCCAGATTTTCAGCCTCTAGCACATGCCAAATGTCAACAAATACCCTTATGGAACAAATGCCTGCAGACCACTGGTTCAAAATTTGGAGTTTCCCATTGCACAAAAATTTTAGTCCTTAAATTCTCATTGCTTCTGCAGTTATCTGAGGGACCATTTAAGAGATATGCATATATAGATATATAGATGTCCCCAACGTTATTGGTTATTTTTGTTAGGTGCTTTTCTACCGGAAACTAATCCATACTTTCTTAGGCTTTTCACTTAGACCATAATAATTTCTAAATAGTTTATAATTTATTTGTATACTAAAGAATTACACGATTACTGTAGAAAAGTTAGAAAATGCAGATAGGAAGAGAAGAAAGGTAAAGTCCCCTTTGAACACACTGTTTTGGTTATTGATAACTGTGTATCAAATTAACTCAAATCTCGGAGGCCTAAAGACCATTTTATTTTTACTCACACAAATCTGATAATATTGGGTTGGATAGTTTGTCTCTGATTCACTTGGTATTGTTTCCAAGAGGAACCATTTTCAAGGTGGTGTCCTCACTCATATATCTGGAGCTTTGGTGAGACTTGTTTTCTTTTTCTCACTTCATTGTGCTTCATCCTCTAGAGCCTGTTCAGGTGGCCTGAGGTCCTCACAGCCTGGCAGCCCAAGGGCAGTTGAGTTTTTTATAGAGTGACTCCAGGCTCCATGAGCCAAAGAAAGGGTGGCAGTTGTCTTAAAGTTTGGCCTCAGAACCAGGATGGCATCATTTCCATCATACTTTGTTGGTCAAACCAGCTACAGGCCAACCTAGATTCAACAAAAGGATTCCATCTCTCAACAGGAAGAGTATCAATTTGCAACCATCTTTAATCTGCCTTATGCCATTGAAAGAATTATTCCCAGTATCTTGGAAAAATAGTATAATAATAACAACTAATTTATATTGAGTACTCCCTAGATTGTGTATTATTTCATTTACTTATTATTGTAACATTGGGAGATAGTACCTAAGAATATATCAAATATTTTCTTTAAAATGTATTTACTTTTGTATATCTATTTATTTAATTACACAAGTAAAACATGAACACATACTTGTTACAGAAAAAGCTAAAACAATACAGAAGTATAGAGAGTAAAAAACTGTGGTCAACTAGTGTGTATCCTTCTAAAACTTTCATACAAATTTTCATGCTTGTATATTTGTTACCGTATCACACTTGGCCCTGACATGTTTGGTGCTAGATATGATGCACTCATGCAGAAAATATGGTTCAAAGCTGTGGTCTCAAACGAATGAAAATAAGAGTGCCTACCCTGCCGCCTATTATTCAAGGTTCTTGTCTTTTCTCTTTGTCAGTAAAATATTGTTAGCTATTTTCCAGTAATTTGATGGCTTCTAAATGCTTCAAGCAAAGACACAGCTCGCAATCCCTGGAGACTGTTTCATCACCAATCACAGGTCTACAATGCATGTCAGAAATGTAGGTGACCAATGCATTTCCAACAAGGTTAATGTAACAAGCTTGGTTTCACAGATAAGTGGAGTTTATCATCACTTAATTATTGTATAAGTCTTATTGTTAAATATCTCCCTTAGCAAAAGACTGATTCCCAGCTTCATAAGATTTTGATAAATAACCTATTTATTTTTTAACGTGACTTCCATATAAAATGTGTTTTACCTCAAAATTCTCATGTACATAAATACTTAAGCATTTCAGACTAATAAGAATGCAGAGAAAAGCAAAGTTATTCATAGCATCATTTAGTTTTAGGGTTATAAGTCAGCACAAGCTCAACAAGGCTGTGTCATCATGGCCAGAAGAGAATTATATTCACCAGCCTCCTAAATAAGAATTATTAGTAAGTCTTTAGGTGAAGCATAATTATAATGGCCAGTTTTAGTTTTGATTCCTTAAATGTAAGCTTGCATTGTTTTGTAAAATATGTTATTAGTTAATTAAGCCCAATAGCAACCATTCATGCTATAATGCTTTTCAGAATTCAAATATTTATGTCTCTGATTTGGTCACATTTAGTTCTGCGTTCATGTGAACTAGAAATGCACTTTGTTTCTATGAGGGTGAACTTTTCATCTGAACACTTGATTCTACCCCCTTTTTGCCCCCACCTTTTTTTTTTAGAATCTTCTCTGCCATTCATTATCTTTCTCTCCCTCTCTCTTTATTTTTTGAAGATGCAGACTTTCTCCCTTCCTGCAGGACTCCTCATCTTTAAGTGTTCAGGATTTCTCTATCCTGAAACAAGTTTCATCCCTTCCCTTCATCTCTGCTTAATCTATTGCTGTGCCTTTTCCTTTCTGTTAGATTTACTGAAGCGTTCACTTGATGTTTCTGTCTTCTTTGGTCCCTCTGTTCCTAGTTCAGTGTTCGTCTTCAGCACCAGGTGCTGTCCCTCCCCCTTTTGCAGTTGATGCTGTTGAACATCACTGCTTTTTTGGTGAAAATCTAGTTTGCTTTGTTTTTCATGTCATGGCTCTCACTTTCCTGGTTCTCTGATGTGACTTCTTCCTCTGTGACATTTTTGCTGGCTGTGTGTGTTGGCTGTCCAGGGTTCTATGCTCAGAACTCTTCTCAGTATAAATGCCACTCTTCTGGGCTAGACTCATTCACTCTTAGGGCTACCACTTCTAGCCAGACAAGACATCAAAAAAAAGTTTATTTTGAAATAATTATAGATACTGAAGAAGTTGCAAAAATAGAGAGGCCCAGGTACTCATCAGGCAGCTTTTCCAATGGTGACATCTCACATAATTATTATGCATTATCAAAACCAGAAAATTGACTAGCGCAATACAATTAACTAGTCTACAGACCTTTTACCACTTTTTGCATCACTCATATTTTTGCACAACTTTCTGTATAATTCCGTGATATTTTATTTTATCTGTGGATTTGTAGAACCACCATTAGGTCCAAGATACAGAACTATTCCTTCACCCCAGAGGAATACCACAGTGCTGATTCCTTATAGCCATCCCTCCGCTCCCCTCCCCTAACTTTCGGCAACTACATATCTATCCTCCATTGCTATAATTTTGTCGTTTTTTGAATTCCATATAAATAACATAATGAAATATGTAACTATTTTAGATTGGCTTTTTTTACTTGGCATACTATCCTGAAGATGCATCCAAGTTGTTGCATTTATCAATAGGGTTTTTTCTCCCTTTATATTGCTGGGTAATATTCCATCTTATGGATGTGTTGCAGATAGCTTAATTATTTACCTATTGAAGGACGTTCGTGTTGTTTCTAGTTTTTAACTCTTACAAATAAAGCTATGAACATTCATATACAGGTTTTTGTGTGAGCATACGTTTTTACTTCTCTAGGGTAAATGCTCAGAAGTGCTATTACCAAGTCCCACCATCGATGTGTCAGTGATCCAATTTCTCCACATTGACACTAGTCTTTGGTATTATCAGTATTTTTTATTACCATTTTAATAGGTGTACAGTAGTATCTTGAGTTTTTAACTTGCATTTTCCTAATGGCTAGCAAAGTTGAACATCTTTTCATGTGTTTATTTGCCACTCGTATGTCTTCCCTGGGACAGTGCCAGTTCAAGCCATTTGCCTGCTTTACCATTGTCATGTTTAGACAGTCTTTTACATATTCTGGTCATGAGCCCTTAGACATATTCATTATGTAATATTTGTGGTTTTTAAATATTTTCACCGAGTTTATGGCTTGTCTCTTCAGCCTCTTCACATGATCTTTTACAGAGTAAAAGTTTAAAATTTTGATGAAGTCCAGTTTATCATTATTTCCTTTTATGGATAGTGCTTTCAATGTTAAAGAAGAACTCTTTGTCTAATTCCAGGAACCTGAGATTTCCTCCAATTTTCTCTTCCAAAAGTTTTACAGTTTTATGTTTTACACTTAGAATCTATGATATGTTTTGAGTTAATTTATGTATCAAGTATGAGGTTGAGGTCCAGATTCACTTTTTTGGCTACCGATAGCTAAAAATGCTATCACCTTTTGTTGAAAAGATTGTCCTTCAGTCACTGAATTGCTTTTTCACTTTTGTCAAACATCAGTTGGACATAATTGTGTGGGTCTATTTCTGTCTTCTCTACTCTGTTCCATTGATCTGTATGTATCTATTTCTCCACCAATATAAACCGTCTTGATTGCTATAGTTACATAGTAAGTCTTAAAATTGCATAGCGTGGTTCCTCCCACTTTCTTTTTTTAAAATAGTGTTTAGCAATTCTAATTCTTTTGTTGTTCAGTGTAAATTTTAAGATGTACTTGACTAACACAGTTTTAATTCTACTCCCGCTCCTGAATGGAGTGTCCAGATGTAACAAATACAGAATGCTCAGTTGAGTTTGAATTTCAGGTAAATGGTAAATAATTTAGTATAGTATATCCTAAGTATTAAATGGGACATATTTACATTAAACAACTATTTGTTGTTTATCTGAAATTCAGTTTTAGCTGGACATCTTATATTTTACCTGGCAATCCTGTCTCTATATCCCAGGAAGAAGAAAATCTTTTTACCTTGATGTCACACAGATATCTTAAATTAGTGCATTGAGTTGATTATTTCCACCTTTTCACTTAGATTTTTTCTGAATTCTCTAACTCAGTTATGTCCCTATCACCCACCTTGGAACCTAAACTTATAACTGAGAATTAGTGCATCCTTTCTCACATCACTGCTCATCAGTCAGTCGGTAGTTTGTGCTGTGGAAACATCTCTTAGACACATCAGTCGTCTCCCTTCTGTATTCGTTGCTATTCATTTACCGATTCTTGTAATCTGTCTTAGAAATGTTCCAAAGTCTCCTCTTTCTGGGCCTTCTCTGTATTGCCACTGCAGTTATAATATATCATGAAGTTTCTTACCTCTGGAACTTAAGTGTGCATTTCTCACTGTCTCTAATTATCTTTCCTCATATTTACTTGCTAAACTCTTATGCCTCCTTCAAGAATTACTCTCTTTGTTAGTGCCATGAGGGCAGGCATGTCTGGACTTGTGATTCGGAATTAATGCCGGGGTTTAGATTACCAAGAGAGGAAGGCTGGTTCTGTCTTGACATTTAATAGGGGCTGGGAGTTCCCTCAATTCATCACCAGCCTTGGCACGGTGGAAAAAATGGATGAACATGTAAGCGTGGATAGCTATCAAACAGGGAGTCTCCAGGCAAGGAGCTCCAGTGCTCTTCAGAGATCAACATCAACAAGCATGTTGTCATAGCAGGGACCAGTGTGCTTTCTAAGTCATGCAGCCCATCTTCAACATTATGTGGTGACAGCAGAGGCAAAAGGCAGCTGAGAAATGGGGCTCACGGTATAGTATATTATATTGTACTTCTCTTTTCCCTGTGCACTTGTCTTTGTGTGACATGCTGTATTTGCTTTTGCAGGTCACTGCTTCATTAACCAATGCACATGTTTACTGTTTCTTTAAAGAACTACTCGTACCCTGACCACATTGCTAGCATTTCAGTGTATTCACCAATCAACTTCTATAAATACATGGCCATGGAGTCTGTCCCTTCAAGAGTTGTACTTTACATGCTAATCCTGCTGGACACTCCTCGATTGATCCTTTGGTTGTAGCCCCAGTTGAGCAGTACTGCCATATGCATCTGTGACTTTGCATTAATAAATCCATCTTTCCTGTGTGAGTGCCACCCATGAACTTCCATCAATGTTTTGCCTATATATTTGCCTGAAGGGAGTCGTTGTCTTTACACCTGTTCGGGGCAGGTAGATAGTATTTCTGGTCAGAGAGACACTAAGAAGATTGTCTCTCTTAAAAAAGCAAAGCTCCTTAGCTATATTCTTTCCTAGTTTTTCCCTTTGAAACTGTCATACCTGGCTGACACGGACTAATATCTGCACACACAAAAATCCCTTTGCAAATAGAGAAAAACCTTGCAGCATTTTTTGAATTTTTTCTACCTTCCTAGCCTTCTTCTCACTTGTTTGTAGCAGGCTTCATAACTGGAAACTTCTGCGAATAGAAAGCTGATTTGTGTCTGGGAGTTCAGGCATATCTGGCCTTGTGTGGACACTGTTGTGACAACCCCAAAAGCCTCTTTCCTCCTAGGAAAGATAATGTGCTTTGCCTCCTGCTGGGGCTCAGAACTATCTTGGAAAACCTGATGAGTTGTTGGATGGCCTCACAAAAGTCTATTTGAAGGTGGGAGCTAAAGAGATTTCCAGGTGAGAAAACATCCCGAGGGAAGGAGAATCTGGTCACAGTGAGCTGGACCCAGTAACTTATCCTTTCTTCGCCTGAGGCAAGTATATACCACGAGCACAGTGCTGTTGCTGGCACATTAATCTGCCTTCTGGCCAACTCCACGGAAGCATTAGTATGTTCAGGTCCTTGGGAGAGAAAAATATTAAAAGTAAAAGGTAAAGAGTGTTTCACTGAACTCTGAAATATATATTGAGGGCAAAGCTCTCCTCAAACATGGTAAAATGTCAAAACCATCATCTCAGACCTTCCCATAGCTCTGGAATTCCGAGGGCAAAGACTAGTCACCAGAGAGGAACACTGGCCAGAGGAACTGTGGGAGAAACTACAACTGCTGATGGGAGCAGGGAGGCTGTTCCAACTCCACTGAGCAACAGAGAATAAAGCCAGGGACCTGGAAAATAACAATGGAACTGCAAAAATGCCTTCTTACACCCAGTGGTCTAGCTGTGGCCACTGGCAAGGCTCCTGCTGTCCCTATCAGAGTAGCATAGCTACTCATGTTCTTGAGCGTGTATGAAATGCCCTCTGGAACTCCCAGGAATAATTGGAGAAAGGGGGTTCCTAAAACAGGGTAACGTTGGTGGCCTTTGAGGTTAGTGCTTATATTTAATTAAATTTAATCAGTCTGGTCATTGGGGACATTTACAGACACTATGAGTTACATTTGAAAAGATAATAGTATAATGACCACAGAAAAGTAATACTTTGGTAGAAATTACACTGTTTTTAAATCTTGGGGCAATCTTGGTAGATGCTTTTATGCAAAACAAAGCACAAGGTTTAGTGTACGGTAAATCATGTTTGGCCACTTAGGCAGTTATTCCTGCATACATTCTTGTGTTGGTCTTCAAATGCTTTCATTCCATTTACATAAGAAATGATCAGAAGGTAAATCCCCAAATCCAAGATTTAAGCAAATTTTATTCTTTGCATATACATTGTAGTAGGAAGAAAGGAGTGATCGGGTCAAGTATCTGGCTTCATAGATGGGAAAGAAGACTTCACTCTGTGCCCAGATCAGATGTGTGTACAGCAGGAGCAGGTCTGGTCTTCATCCATTTTTGTCTCCAACAATGCTTTCCATCTGCCGTCAACTTACAAATTCCCCTATCCTGGCAAATAGGTGAATCCTATGAGTGATTGTGAAAAATCAGCCTATTCCCGTGAAGGCACAGGGAAATAGATCTCCATTCTTTGCCAAATATTTTCTCATCACCTTTATTTTCACATGTATCCTTTGGGTTGGCTTGAGAGGTAATGAGTAGAAAGAGAGATCATTCTTTTGAAGTGAAAAATCTATAGATTTGATATACTGGTTGCCCGGTTTTCAGTGAGAAATCCCAGAGGAAATATAATCTATTAACCTAAGGAAGAAAGACTGTTCGCAGTTATATTTGTTACTTATACACATACATTAGCCTAACTTTTCTATTCTGCTTATCTAGAGGCAAAAATATACTTAAAGAATGTGTTTGCTTCGTACTGGATATTAAAACTATGCTATAATAATTTAAACAATGTCATGCTGGTCTAAGTATAGACAAAGAGTTCTATGGGAAAAAATAGAAAACCTAGCGATAAACCCAAGTAATAAAAGAATCAGATAAATTTCAAATCAATAAGGAAAAACTTAGATGTTGCTAGTGTAACTGGGTACCCATCAGAAAAAAAAAAAGGAAGCTGAAGTCTTGACCCAAGGTAAATTCTAGATGTATAAAGGTTAAAAAGAAAAAGAAAATCACAAAGAGAATAGAATAAAATGTAACATGATTTTAAAATATAATTCTAAATTTGAAATAAAATCCTGAGCCCATAAAATAAAAGATAGGTATAAGTTCAACTACAAAAAATTTTTCAAAACCATTGTCCGTCAAAACCAAACAAACAAAACCATTGTCAAGGAAAATGGAATTTGCAACTTCTGTTACAGACAAAAGGACAGTCTTGTTAATATTGGCAGGTCTCTTAAAATTCAAACAAAAAAATGAATAGCCTAATAGAAAAGTGGGCAAAGATTATGATCAGGAAGAGTACTATAAATGTCTCTAAAACTTATGTGAATATATACAACTTTCGTAATAAGGGATGTGCCAATTAAACCTACAAATTTTCTACACAACAGATTTGCAAAGAACCTGTCAACACACAGTATTACCATGGGTATAGCACCTGTATATGTAGGCTCACATACATGTGGTAGCAATTTGATAGTATATATCAAAATATAAAATATTCATGTTCTTTTAACAAGCACTGCCATTTCTGTATAGAAATATAGTTATAATCATAGAGGCAAGAGATGACCTATGCACAAAGATAATCATTGTAGCAATGTTCATAATAACAAAAGTTTGAAAACAAATCCATTCAATAAGAAACTGGTTAAAAATGCTTATTTTCATACATTGGAATATTGTGTAGCAATTTAAAATGAGTCATCTATAATATATTGTATCTCCAAGATATATTATTAGAAGGAAAAACCAACATTCAGTACAGTGTGCATAGTATGTTATTTAAATATGCATGTATTCATTGCCTATATGCAAAGAATTTTTTCTGTGGATATAATCTTAAAAAAGCACAGAATATCTTGGGGAGGGGGAAGATGTCTTAGAAACTTGTTTCTGGGGATATAAAATGTGTGGCTATGGGACAGGGGTGGAATAGAGAATTCTTTTTTACTGGATGCCTTCTTGTGTTTTTGAACGTTGTACTTCATGCATGAACTATTTTAAAAATGATTATAACCTCAGATTTGAATATGTGAATGATGGCTCAGGATCTTTGCTATTTGAGCCTTCAGCTTACCCACCAGCTCCCTCCAGCCACTGTAGCACTAGTGTCCGTTGGCCAGCTTCCCTTTCTTCTGTTATAATTTCCTGCAGGGGCATCTGCTCAAGATGTAGGTGTAAGTATTTTTGTTTTACTGTTTTTTTTTTTTTCCCAAATGGGGCAGAATGCTAAAGAATATACTTTCTAGTGTTATAAGAATTAATTAAAATGTGAGGTTAAAAGTTTAATTGCTACTGTATTACATGCAATTAGAGGAGGGTGTCTCACTTTTTGTACTATTGACATTTTGGCTGGGTTGTTTATTGTTATGGGGACTGGCCTGGGCCTGTAAGATGTTTAGCAAAATTTCCAGACTGTACTCACTAGATGCTAGCAGAAACCTCCCAC
The DNA here is from genome assembly GCF_000956105.1 of Propithecus coquereli. Lineage (NCBI taxonomy): Eukaryota > Metazoa > Chordata > Mammalia > Primates > Indriidae > Propithecus > Propithecus coquereli. The sequence continues at coordinate 4,189,476 of NW_012155062.1, read as the reverse complement.
CCTCAGTTGTGACAAACAATAAAGCCCCCTCCCCAAGTTATAACAACCAAAAGTGTCTCCAGACTTAGCAAATATTCCGGGTGGCGGGGAGCGGGGGCAATACCTCTGCCCTATACCCTTCCCTCTCCCCCAGTTGAGAACTAGTGAATTAGAGAGCCAATAGGCATTTATCTAGTCCCTATATACTCCAGGCTCTGCGCTAGTGTGTGTGAAGTCTTGCTTTGTTTTCTGCATACAATAAGTTTTTAAAAAATACCTGATTCAACAATGTAAGGTTGCTTCACTCTGAATGGAATTTTGCTTATCTTTTGATGGAAATAGCCACTCTCCTGGATACTTGATCCTGAAATGAATGGTTCATGAAAAATAAAATTTTCTAAGGAAAAATTCACCACCATATTATTGACATTGTTTTAAATAATGACTTTAATTGACAGTGTCTATCAAACTAGTGCACCAGGCTTTGAGAAGAATAAACCCAATTGTCACCTTTTTGGATAATTGAAAATATGGCTCTCATAACATGAAGTGTAAAACGTTTTTTTCAACCTCATAAAAAAATTTATTTCGCAACTTCACAGAAAGTACAATACATGTATTTTTGTTTTACTTTGGAAACATGTACCTTCTAAGACTCTGATAGGGTTGTTCCTTGGACCCTAACTTAAGTCTGAGAATGTATGTTTTTCAGATCCCCAAGTTTAGTTACCAATTTGTAAGAGTGCATTTTTAAATTAAGTTTGGAAAAAATGTAATTATTATTTTCTGTTTATGGTTTATTGCTGTACCTCTGGAAAAGGGTATAGTGTAATGGTATGTTATATTCTAAAGCAATATGTGGTTTTATATTAATATATATTGCCTTATCTGAGATGATTTTAGGAATTACATGGAACATGAGAGTTGCTCAGTAAGTATTAATTACCCAGGCTGCCTTATTTATTTATTTTATTTATTTATTTTTTTTGGGGACAGAGTCTCACTGTGTTGCCCGGGCTAGAGTGAGTGCCGTGGTGTCAGCCTAGCTCACAGCAACCTCAAAGTGCTGGGCTCAAGCGATCCTTCTGCCTCAGCCTCCCAAGTAGCTGGGACTACAGGCATGCGCCACCATGCCCGGCTAATTTTTTCTATATATTTTTAGTTGTCCAATTAATTTCTTTCTAATTTTGGTAGAGACGGGATCTCATTCTTGCTCAGACTGGTCTCAAACTCCTGAGCTCAAACAATCCGCCCGCCTCGGCCTCCCAGGGTGCTAGGATTACAGGCGTGAGCCACCGCGCCCTGGCCCAGGCTGCCTTATTTAAACCATCAAGGAAAATACCCTAAATTTTTCCACTTAAATGAAAATAAACTATCAATTACAATCTTATTTATCTTTATATCTTTGTCAATGGTTATTTTCAATTTTGTCACACGGTCATCATAAATTTATCACACATTTAAACAATTCTCTCTTAATTTCATTGAAAACGATCACTGTTAACTGTTGACCTATACTCCCTCCTCCCCAACCCTCTCCCCAAAAAAACCTGAAGAGAGAAGACATAGTTGTACATATTGAGTTTAAATTGATTAATCACAGTTAATAAGAGGGAACAGAAGCCAATTCGGTCATCTGCACCAATGGATCTATATCTTCAAAACAACTTGATTCTAATTTCATTTGGTCTGATAAAAGTCCAAGAATATGGGATCATACCATCTGCCTTAGTTTTTGTAGTCTTTGTTATGTTTGCCTTTTAGCCTTTTTTAAAGCACAATTGAAATGACAATTTATAAACACTACGAAATAGATCCAACCCTGATTTTTCAAGAAGGCATGTTGTCACTAGTTGTTATGGGCCAAATGAAATGGGAGTATCTTGTTTCCCTTTGGTTCACACAGGACAGTTTGCATAGTCTGAATGATGGGCTGTTTCTATACTGCCAAATTTCAGGCCGTCGAATGCAGACACTTAAATGTACACAAGTGCAGTAACAGCGAGAAATGGCACAGTAAACAGAGATAGTGCTGGATGTTCTTGGATTTGGGATAATGTGTATACTAGGGACATTATTTTCCACCGACTACTTTTATTTTTCTTGGAAGATATTATTTTTTGATATAAAATGATGAATGGATTAAAAAAGAGAGAACCATAGATAGATTAGAACGATTAATCCAAGAAGCTAAATAAAAATAAGGTGTTGATTTAAATTCAGACTTCAGAATCTTTTTAATGTAATAAACAACAAAATCCAACTTAGTGCATATTAGCCTTTCATTATGGCATCTAGAGGTTTTTAAAGCTTGAACTCGTATTGATAGTACTCTAGAGGAAATATTTTATCCCCAAATGAAACTTGCCCCCCAAACCTACAATACACATGCTTTTCAACATAAACGCCAACCAGTTCCAGTCTTTGAGATGCATTTCATATGAAAATTGCTAGTTGAAATAGAACGCTGGTTTTACGTTTCAAATTAAAAATATAAAGCAACACCAAAGGTACTGATATGTTTCATCTATTGTAAACCGGAAGTCCTATTAACCAAGAAAACTTCTTTGATAGCATGTTCCATTAAACTGCATTTTCAAATGTGCGGTTAATTCTCCTAACTGTTGAATAAACATGTCATATATCGTATTTTTTAAAAAATACTCAAAACATGCCCAAATGCCTTCTGAAGTAACTGGCAGCATGGTGCCTGTGTAAGCAAATAGATCTGCCTGCACGTTCTTAGCAATAGCCAGAGGCAGCATCATACATCAGAGTTAGTTTTATTGAAGGGAGATGTATTGGCTAAAACCTCAGTCCGTTTCTCTTTTGAAAAAGCATTATAGAATCTTTATCATCCACCTTGACCATCTAGAAAACAGACTGTTGGTTTTCCAAATACCATCTGCAAAAAGTGGTCTTGTTAAATTTCCATGAGATTAGATGTCCTTTTTCATGAGAGTTGCCAGCCTTTTTTCAGCTTCCTTAATGAAGGAGAGTCTCCTTGCACTGAATATGCTCATTACATACTAATTAGCGTAAAACAGTGGCTGCCCAACCCCGGGAATGTAAGTGCTAATGAACAGAAAAAGGGTCGCCAATGAAAAATAACTCAGGCGAGCTACATCTCTGCACCACTGTTTGTGGCACTTGGGAAAAGGTTCTAATATTAATGCCTCTTGTCAGAAAACCCTTACAACCTCTATTAAATCATCTTCTCTATCGAAGGTGCTGTAGTTATAAATAGGTTCACAATGAATTCCGAATTCTCTACATGTAAATCATGCCACATACCATTATCTGATATCCTTGAATTAGGTATGCGTGGCCTTGGGGGCAGTAAAGGATAGGTCGATGCAGCCAGCTGTCTCCTTTAGTAATAACTGCTGTATGTTAAAGACTAACAGCCAGACAATAAATAACATTTTCAAATCTGCATCTAGACTTTGAGTAGGAGAGAAATGAATAATGATTTCCTTGGGTTAGATTGGACTTAAGCAAAAGGTCAAAGCTTTCAGCAAAAGGAACAACAGCTGTACAATCCAGTTAATCATAGACCAGAGTGTGTGTGTGTAAACCTGTAAGCAGGATAATTAACGGGTCTATTCACTTTTAGTATATACCACTGTGCCACTTTATTCTTACAGACTCACCCCATTTTCTTTCACATCTACTGCTCACTTCCACTCTCTTTAAAGGAAGGTGAGAGGTTACCAGATGAAATCCAGTCTGGAACAGGAAGCTGGGAGTAATTGACACTGTATTCCGGCATCGTATTTAAATAAATCAAGTACATCTCTGCAATGCACACGAGGGCTTTGTGTATAGGTTGTATTGAGTTAGAATTATGTATTTTAATAAGTACAGTAAAATATCTGAATCTGTTTCCATATCTTCTATGAGAACATAAATATTTCCGATATTGACTGAGTTCAGTAGAAAAGCGATATGCAAGTAGCAGTGTTCTTTAAAAAAAGGGATAAATTGGTTCTGTGAAGAACCTGCTGTGAAATTTTAATTTTCTTTCTCCATATAGCTATGGAAAGATCACCTACATCAAAAGATTGAAGTCATATTAATGTTTCTTTTATGAGAGGAAAGAGCTGATGAACTGTAGTGTATTTGGAAATAATTTTTATTTTGTTATTTTACTTGTGTGATTGTGTGTGTGTGTGTGTGTGTGTGTGTGTGTGTCCAAATTGTGCCCTAATTAGCTGTGGTACAGGATCTCAACTACTGAAATGTATTCTGTTTAACTGCAATAAAGGGCAATAAATAACTGAAGACTTTGAACTGTTTACTTCCCCCTGCTTCTCTATCTGTATGCTTCTGTGTGAACAATACAAGTAAATCTCCACCCGCATGCCCGTTTCGGGATGAAGTTTTTCAGTAGGGAAACAAATATTGTTGTTTTTGCTGGCAAGTAATTCACCAGTGGCTCATTTCCATCAGCTTTTATTTCACAGCAATTGTAAGATAAACCACTAGTAGCACATGCTGTTAATGTCTGGTCCCTGGGGTGCAGCTGATGTTCCACGGTGTGGGTCATGTGCTAGCTAAAGTGTGCGTTAGAAAGGGAGAAATTAATAGTACTACTGCTGATTCAAGCGAAATGGTGTTCAATGGGCAATGCCATCCTGTTAATAGTATCAGAGCATATTATTTTGTTGGTTTCCTTTAGAGTCTGATTTTAAAGCAAATTTAAGGGGAAAAAAGCACAGACTAATGTAATGAATACTCAGAGGCAGAACTGGTCAGATGCCGAAGTTTCATTTCCACATCATATTCTTTTCATTTCATTTTTGACCTGCATTTTATATCTGGCAAGGCAATCAGACTAGCAGCGTAATCACTAGATTCTGTGCTCCTCCACAACTTAATATAAATAATGATACTATTGTGCTTGACTATGTGTATATTCTTTTTTAAGAGTAGAAAAGATAAACCCTTTTTTTTCTTAATTGTATACCCTTAGGAATATAAATCACATAATTGGTTTTAAAGATGGAATTCATATAACATATTATGTACTATTTTAATTGAATATTATTTTTATTGTATTCTATTTCACAATCATTAAGTCCATCAAAATATGATTTAAAAAAATTCTTAACACTTTTTAGATATAGTCACTTTTATGCTGACAACATTCCCTCAAGATGGATAGATGGCACATCATTCATCCAGATAAGGATGTTATCATGCTGAGAGGTTCTTTGAGCACGCAAAAGCATGTTTTAACTGCTTGTCAGTGTCGAGTTCTGGGCTAGATGCTTTCATGTTCATACAGAACTCATGTTATTCAGCGTTACACCAACACCAATGAGTGTAATCCCTGACTACATCAGCATAATTTAGACGTGCCACTCCACCCTTTTCTCTAATTTATACTCCTGCCTCCTTTCAAAGATGTATAAAGTTACTCGTGTAAGACCATTTTGTGTGGCAAACTTTATTAAATGCAGTTGATTCTTATTATTTGAGGTAGTTATGTTCTGTAAACTCACTGCAAATACTGAATTAGGAAATACTGAATTAGTGATGCTAGGGGAAACATAGGGTTAGGTTCCTGCAAGTCTCTGGTCACATTTTTGCCAACTGATCAATACATAACCTTATTTTATGTGTGTTTCTGTTTAAAGACACTTTGTTGAATATATATTGTTAATTCATTAATGTCGAACCAATGGCCAACAGCACTGTAACTCATGCCTGAATGAAGCTTACCTAATACATGTATTTTCCCTGTAAGGCACATCACAGCCTTCTTGTGCTTAGCAACACTAAAGAACACTTCAGCACTATGCTTGGGGGCTATTTAAAATAGCAGAATCACCAGTAAAAAGCACAAAAATGAGACAACGTGGCACCAATAGACCTCAAAAAGGACACTTGTTGAAGTATGAGAGCTGAAACAAGAAGGCAGAACATCACCTTGTTCAATTTTAGCTGGCTATGTGCACTTCAGGCGACTCAAATTTTTCTCTGCTCTCTGCATGTGTCTGCAAATGATTGTGAAAATAGTCGAGTATTGATTTTGGTGTTACAAATATATTTTAGCAAGTGCATGAATTCACAAATATGGAACCCATGAATAATGAAGATCAACTGTATTCAGAGATATGGAAAATAGCACAATCAAGGCAGTGGAAACCACGTAACAGTAGATTTAAGCATTTCCATTTAAAAAAAAGTTCGTTAGCTATTGCACCCCAGCTGAGTCATCTCTTTTCCTCTTTCCCAGTTTCCTGCACTGACTGTCCTTTCTAGAGTTTGCCTCCCTCCTCACCAAGTCCATATTCTCTTTGCCCGTTTTTCATCTTTTATCAGACAAACTGAAATTCTTCAATAATCCTTTCTCGGTAATCCTGGCTATAACCTCTATTGGATTCCTGTCCCCTAGTTTGCATGCTGATATGCAGGGTGATAGTTATTACTACTGCCGAAACATTGCTATTGTAGAATGTTAGAAGTTTTCTCCAGTGCCTTCCAGTCTTACAGTGCCTTCGCACTTCCTCAAAACATGAGCTTCTAGCTCTTGGTCCCAGCAGCTAGAATATGCTACTCATAATGCCCTTGGTATTTCAGAAATGCAGGGAAAGAAAATCAACCAAACTTTAACTTCGAATTACAAACAGACTTTTGATGCCAACAGTAGGAACAAAAGCTTTGAGAGAGAAGGGTTGTTTTTGGATTTTTTAATATGCAAGAGACTATTACAGTTTGGGGGGAGGCTTTCTTGTTTTGAGATCGATAGTAGTATTATTCATATCAATTCCCAAACTGGAAACAACACAATACTCTTTAGTTGTAGAATGGATGAATCTATTGTGTTATATTTGCTTACTAGACTACTGTACAGCAAGGAAAATGAACATATTACATGCAAAAATATGGATGCAACTCATGAAGATCTATTGAATGGAAGGAGTCAGACATAATAGCATACAAACTGATGATTTCCTTTATTAATACATTTTTTAAAAGACAAAACTAACTTATGATGTTAGAAGTCAGGATATTAAAAATTGGGCGTAGGGGTGTGTTGACTGTGAGAAGGTGCTGCTTGTATTCTCTTTTTTCATCTGGGTTGAGGTTAAATAGATGTGTTGACTGCGAGAAACTATATTAATCTATGTACATGTATGACGTGAGCCCTTTTCTGAATACGTATGCAATAAAATAGTTCTAAATCCACCATGAATGGTGTGAACCTGTTTATATGAAATTGCATATATGGTGCATGAATAGATTAAAAAATAGAGTTAGATCTATATCTGCTGATTTATAAGGATATCTGAATTATATTAAGTAAAGGAAGCAAGCTGCAAGATATGTATATATATCTTTATATATGTAAATATATATAATATATACACACACTTCTATTCTGGTAAGACAAACAAATTACCTACGTATGTTTATATGTACATGAGCAAAAGAAAGGATAAATAATATGCACTAAATGTTAATGTTGGTTACCCCAGTGGGGGTGGGATTAGAGATTTGGAGCCTATGCAGTGGGGAGATGACTAAAATTGCCTTACGTCTTTTGTTATATTTTTTGACTTGTTAAAATAAGCATGTATTAATTTTGTAATTTCTAAAACAAACAGAAATGTCTCATAAAGAAATAAACGAGCTGTGGTTGGAAAATCATACATAAGAATAGTTAGATCCACCAGAGTGAAACATTCCAACCTACCAAAAATAAACGAAGATCTGAAGAGCTGTGAGGAGGAAGTAAGAGAGGAGGCAAGAGACTCAGGTTCCAGGGAGGAGTAGCGTGTTCACTACGATCCGTGCCGTCACAATGCGCCCAGGCGTCCAGTTCTCACCAGCCTTGGGACAACCCTAACGCCACATTGGCATCCATAGCTCTTTTCTCGTCACTAGTGTTCATGTGAGCTTCCTGTGCTTTGAGAATATCCTCGGTTCTTACTGAAGCCACCACAGTCGCCTCACGGGCACTCACAGGCCTGCTGGCGAGCCAGGCATCACCCAGTCTGCACGAGCACTGTCATGGAGGAAACTCGCGCAGCCCCGTTTCTCCTTCTCTCTCCACCAACTACACCGCAGGCAAAGCCAAGCCGTTAAGCGGTACCCCACCCCTGGCCAGCTCCTGTGCCTCCATAATGAAATGAAATAAACATAGAATGATGTTTAAAAAGTACCCATATATGGCAATACACATAAAATAAATGCCCCCAGGAGATCACCAACTGTAGTTTATGGAGTTCGGCTGAACTCTGTCTACGAGTGTGGGCGCAGGCAGGCCCTCCCTCCACAGAGAAGCGAATCCCCACTGAATAGAATTGTTTGCTTCTTAACTACTCAGCCTGTGCCCAATTCAAACTATTTATAGACTTTTTTAAACCTTTATGTTTTTCTGCTAATCATGCTTGCTAGCCATAGTAGGAGGCTGATTTACGTTTTTCCCACCTGTAATGTCACTGTACCATGAAGTGTGCATATCTTCCAGGCCTTTCTGCATAGGTCCTGTTGAGACTGTGTCTTCAGCCTAGTCACTAGGCAATGCTGCTTCCTAATTTTTCTTGTTTCCAGGCTCTGACATTTTTATTTATTTGTTTGTTAATTAGTTTTTTTCTTAGGTAAAGCTGTTCGAATGTTCCTGTGTTTTTAGAATCCTGTTACTCCTTTGAGCTAGCATCATCCAAACATGAGGCCAAATGAAAAAGTTCTTTTTTGACTCACCTCGGTCATTGTGTCCACTGATAATTAGCCCACTGAGAGTTTAGGGAGTGGAAGGTGTCCTGAACACCTCTTGTTGCCTGTCTGTCCATTACGCTACGTACGAACATTACAAGTGAGCAGGCACAGTGCTTGCAACTGCCCATTGGCACAGACATGCCGCCTCTGCATTGTGAGCTCACTAGAGGCAGGATTTGGGTCCCATCTATTCTGAATCTTCAGTAGCTGCAGAAACGTTTGAAACAGTGGGCATAGTAGATATAGCATTAACCCATTAAGTACCAGTATGTTTCAGAAGTTATGTGGCATTTTGGGGATATAAAGATGAATAAAACAGTAACTTCAAAATACAGTTGCATAAGGAAAAAAATTCAAGTTAATAGTTATAATTAAGTGAGAAAATGCTCTACCAGAGACATACAAAATTGCTAAGGGAGTAAATATTAGGGAATGATTAATTCTGCCTAAGGAGACAAGTCTTGATTACCTAATATTTAATATAGAATCTCGGCCTCTTGTCTACAGGCTAAATCCTCTGCAAAGCTCTCAATCCCTCTTTGAAAGAGGGTAGCATTTTGTCACAAATTTGTAGAACCCTTTACTAATCAGCACAAACCTCACTGTTAAATAAATCAATGTCTGTGTATGCCTCATATGCAGTATCTGGTTTGGCATATAGACCTTGAATGATCCCCTTGGTTCATGCTTCAACTTGATTCATTTCATTCTGCATGTATATTCCAGAGAAAGAAAAATGAAGTTGGTCTCTGTGTGCATGGAAGAATGGTCCTGCTTCCTCATCTGACCTCGCTCAAGCCCACTTTTTCTGCCATTTATTTTTACTAAAATCATCTGTAAGAACATCACTTGAAAATCTTGCCATCCCAACTATTTAGGTGAAAATAAAGGCCAGAAAACAGAACTTGAACTTCACAGAATGTCCTGTTAGTGTACTACAAAGCTTTGTTTCCCCTTAAAAGAACTTAGCTATTCCTTAACAGCTGCAGAATAATAGTCACTAAGCATACACATATAAGAAGGTGATATCCTCATTTGAAGGGCTGATAACTGTTCATAATCCTTTTACTTTCTAAGACAGGAAGAGATAGCTCTTCCATTTCTGACTGTGTCAGGTCCTCAAATGTAAGGAAAAAAACACAATAAATTGTAAGCTTAAGAATTAATTATTAAGGCAGATTAATGCTGCATCCCACGATGTGGTTAAAAAAAACCCCAGATATGTCATATTTGAGTTGCATTTTTGTTATCTGTACATATTTGGCTTTGAGCAGAATTATATGAGTTTGATCAAGTTTTTATCCAGCCTTCCAGCAGCTCTGCGTGGAACCGTATGGGAAACATCTGGTTCTCATCAGCTCCCTTTTACCTGTACTTCCACCCCATTGCTTTAAAGAACTTTCATTTTCTTTAACTATCTGCAGGTTTTATTCTTTTCGGAGAGAAGAGCCACTAAAATATTATGACCGCTGAGTGCTGGGCTGTGAGACAGGGTCTCTCACAAGCCAGCCCACAGCCGCGCAGTGATCACACGCGCCGGGGGCCCGGGGCAGTCTGTGCTGGGCGGTTGCGGTCTGTCCTCTTTCATCCCATTGGGAGGATGCTTACAGCGTGGTTTGCTTCTCTCTTGTGGTCTATAAGGAAGAAGTGGAAGGATTCAGTTTTCAGCCCTGTTATTATGGTGGTTTTGCTAAGCCTGAAATTCACTTTTCAAAGAGGGTGGCTGTTTTATGTGGGAAATGGTTGTTAGGAGATTTTGTAAGATTTAACTTCAATGGATAGCACTTTAAAGTAATATCAAGACTTTCCTGTAAAGATTTCAGAAATATCACCATGATTATTTGCCAACCACTTTGTAGGAGGTAAGTGGCAAATATCAATGACTTTTCATAATGAAGGGGTCCTAGGCTGGGAAGGTCAGAGAATGCCTGCCTGCATCTGAACTTTGGTTTTCTTACTGCTCAAAATCTGTCCCCCTTTCTTGTCTGGCCCATCTGGTTTCCTTCATTTCTCTGGGCGGAGAAGACACCGGAGAAAGCAATACAGACGTTATCCCTGTCTTTGCGTAAGTGCTTGTAAACATGTGCATTGCGATAGAAACCCAGGCATCGGTTATAACTATGAGGTCGATTACACATTTACCACGAGGATTTGGAATAACCTGGCACTGGAAGCTTTTACACGTGATTGAGGCACAGTCTGTGTCAAGTGAATGGAATTTTAACTCCAGTCAACATTCAGTTGTTGTACAAATGGTGTTATGAGGAAACGCGAGCTTTAATGACAGCTGCCACTTAGAGTGCACCTACGTGATGTAGGTGAATTCCATCAAGTGACGGCTTCCCCCTTCATGAAGTCAAAGTGCTGTATGAGGTTAACTGTCACTTAGCATTTTTATTTCACATCCCTGCTCAGCATAGTAAGTGGCAGATACTTTCACACAATACATTTATTCCCTTGATGGAATTTGAGGGCAGGTTAGAAAGTTCTTTTTAATTTTTTTGATAAGTCCATATCTTGCTCAGGTTTAACATTTATTCATGATGGCACCTCATCCCTTGCCTTCCTATTTAAATGCCAGAGGTTAAAATTTCTTATGGAAATTCTACTTAACAAAAAGCTTTATTTTGCATAATTACAATCTGGTTCAACCTCAATTCATCCAACATTTTTTGTAACATTTAAAGGTCTTAGAAATACCTCTAAGATGTTTTCTCATCTTTTTTTAATACATGGAAAAATGTTCATAAGTAGTATGCCCAAGTTCTGATTCTCTCTCTCTCTTTCTCTTTCCTCCCCTCCCCTAGTCTTTGTCGCCCCCCCCCCTTTCTCTTTCTCTCACTTTGGTCACAGCCACGCTGGGCTACTCTCTTCTGATCAGCTGGGTTCTCCTTCACCGTTTCACTTCAGCCTGGCCTGATCTAAGCCCCTTTCAAATTTACTGCTATCAGTCCATCGCTTTGCCCAGAGCCCTTAGGCTGCAGCCTGCATATATTTCACAATTTACAATGTAGCAGTTTATTATTAGTAATTCTACATCTAGTCCTTGTACATAAAACAGCTTGATGTCTGGTCACGCAATTCAGTTTAATGAAAATTTGAACATTTAAATAATTACAGTTTAAAGCAAAGATAATGTAACTGACATGTTTTGAATTACAGTTCTGGGCAACTGTGTACTTTTGTAATATAATTGCTAACTGACCAGAGTAACCTTTGGAGTCTGGAAATATGAGAATGTCAATTAAAACTGAAAATAGCAAAGGGCCAGGCTATTCTTTTTTCTTATTTTTCATATCTAGGTATTCATGATAAATTTATTAGATAATGTTTGACTTGTGAATTATCTTGAAAGTTGCTGCATCACTAAGATATGCAGCAATTGTCTGACACAGATAATTAAGTGTTGTTAGTATTGAGACTTCCTTTATTAAACATTTTCTTTCCATTCCAACCTTTCTAAGGAAAAAATGCTGCTCTCACAAATCTTTAAAGAAATAATCATTGCTGTCCCATCAGTAACACAATTGGTGCCTAAGAACATCAAATGGTAAATCCAAGCATATTAATTACATCATTAAAGTAGCATTTGGTGCACTGCTGAGATACATTACAATAACAATAACCTTTCTGTTTAATAGGATGCACTGCCAGCATGTAATGCAGAAGTTGCATACAATGAAGATATCTCATTCCATCACCTCATGGCATAAATCAATATAGTCAGAGCAACAAAGAGTGACTATTTCCATAAAAATGACATTAAACTATTTGTGTATGTGTGCATGCATGTGCCCGTGTGTGTCTGTGTGGAATGCCACAATTTGAAAACCAGATAAACTGCTCCAGAGAAAGCAGAGTTGCTTGGTTACATCTGCTGAAAACAATCTGTGCTGTGTATGAGAGCTCATGTCAGCCCAGTAATTACCACAACTGAGATAAAGCCTGTGCTAAATGTCACCTGCCGCTGACAAGCACAGGAAGCCAAGCACTGCTAAATGAGTCAGTTACTCTGGGAGTGCTGGGCTCTACTTGCAGGCTAAAAGCATTTGTCTTGCATATAAAAGGAAAAAATATACATGATAAAAGAAAAAAATCAGAAACACATTCATAATGAAAACCTGACCCCAAATTCACACTGCCTACTCAAAAGTACATCAGGTAAGAAGGCTGACAAATGCAATCAGGTTGCAGGAGGAATATTAAAGCATTAATGGACATTTCCTTGAGTCTGGCAGTCTCCTGCCTTCTACCACAAATTGCTTATTAGTCAGTGCAATGCAATTTCCCACAGTGGAGAATGATCCCCCAAAGGCAGTTGAGCTTCATATTGATGACAACCAACCAATAACATTCTGGAACGGCTTGCCTGTGTCTGCATAGAAAGCCTGTGGACACAATGTATATTGTAAAAAATGTTAAATGTAAGGTGTTTACTGGTGTTTTAGTAAATATTTCTGATAAAAGCAGGATTAATAATGTTGGTGGGAAGAAAATGGCCTCTTTCCCTCCTAGATTTCTTTTCTTTACCACACCTTTAAACAATCACTTTCCACTTTAATTTTAGCTACCAAAAGACTCTCTTCGCATAATTGCCAACGCTTTCCTAACACTTAAATGGAAACCTCTAGCACGAGTGCAGAGGACCTGAGGTGCACTAAGCACCAAGGCCCGGAGTGAAATCACATAACCAGCCTGGCTTGCCCAGCGCCCACGGGGGAGGGCAGCTTCCAGGCAGTGGTGGGGAGGGGAGCTCGCCACACGCCACGCACTCTCCGAGGAGGCCTTTGTGACCATCTCTTGTTACCTCAGTGAATTTACCACGTTTCAGGGCTGACCCTGAGCCTTTGGCCTTATTTTTAGAACACCATGAGTGGATCCAACTTTGGGGATGTACTCTCTTCAACACATGATTGGTTAAAAAAGTTAGTATTTCTGATAGCACATTCATACTACAGAGCCGGGGTTTATCTGAAAATAGACTGTGTGAACAGCCAAGTCATTGCTGGAAGATGTTTCCTGATGAGAGCAGAACAAGAATCAGGGGAGTAAGATGAATTGAATGTTTAATTGCAGCCTTCTCACCATTGGGATGGTCTTGCCAATGAGACAGGAATGTTGGGAATTTTCTGGCTGTAGCTACCAGCATCTGTTTTCACATTAAGGATATGCTTGCCAGGGGGACCAAAGACTTGCAGGCTATTAATAAACCATCATTTATAGGACTCTTATTAGGTACCAGGCACCTTTCCTAAAAACTTACGATGCTTTATCTTATTTATTTATCACAAAAGTCTATGGAGGAAAATACTGTAGTTATCCCAATTTTACAAATAGACTTATCCAAGGCCACATAATCCAAGCAGCATTTGTTTTCATTTTTTACCAACCACTTGTGAATTGGCCCATACAAGGACCACTAATTGTGGACAAATTTAAAAATTATTATCACAATGTAATAAATGGAAGTAAATTGTGTTTTAAATATTAGCAGTTGTTTTCTATCATTTAGAGCGAGGGTCAGGAAACTATGGCCTACAGGCCAAATCTGACCTGTTGCCTGTTTTTGTATGACCTGTGAGCTAAAAATGGCTTTCACATTTTTAAATGGTTACAAAAATAGAAAATACTACCTCATGTTACTTAAAATTTATAGGAAATTCACATTTCAGTGTCTACAAATAAAGTTTTATTGAAACACAGACACATTCATTTAGGTATTGTTTACAGCTGTTTTCGTGCTACAATGGCAGAATTGAGTAGATGTGACATACACCGTATGATCCACAGAGCTTAACATATTTGCTATTTTGGTCTGTTACGGAAGATACTTTCCAATCCCTGATTTAGAGGGATAATATTTTCCAAACTTTTTATCAGAGTATGTCTATTATGTTTGATGATAGTGAGCTTAAGCTTTCAATCACATTCTACATTTAGCTTAGTTTGTTTATTTTTTATTTCTATTAAATCAGGAAGACCTAATTTATAGGAGGCCATTGAAATGGTAGCAAGTGTTTGATAGTTATGGAAGATGGTTATGAATATTCGGATCAAAAATGTCTTCAGGAATGATGGGAATGAGTTCTTCCTGAAACTCCCTCTGGGGCTGTTGACATGGTCTTACAAGGAGCATAGGCATGGGTTGGAAAGTTGAATATCTGTCTGTGGAGCTCCAGTGGGTGGACACCTACTGTTGGCTTTGGTTGCATTCAACCCTGCAATGTATTTCATTACCTTCCATGTCATTATTTGAATGTGGTTCTGAAGTATGGCCCAAAATTCATCAAAAATTTATTTCTTCAATGAGTAACAAAATAATCAAATGGGGAAAATCAAGCTCTTGGGGATATAGCCATTTGTAGCCTTGCTTGGTCTTGATTTAAAAAATCCTGACATTCTATCCTGAATATTAAAAATCATGCCTTTATTAGCCCTTAAATGTAGATTCAAGCCAATGAACAATATGTATAGATTTTTGAGATGTGCTGCTTGAGTAAGCTGCTTGACTTAATAGAAACATCTATTAAGTCTATTACATCATCAGTTATATGAAGAAATGTTATCACATTCCTTATTCTAAAAATTCATGTGAGAACCTTTCCCTCAATTGTCAGAGAGAAGTTCACTCAACTTAATTGGGAAAAAACAGTCTTATATACACAGCCCATTTCTTTACATATCTAAAATCATATGTACTTGGAGACTATAGTGTGATTACATTAGTAGATTTGCTATTTTCTTCAACATTAAATCAAAAGGCAAATTGTTTTTAAATTTAATATTATTTTTAATTATTTAGGTAATAGATGAATAAATTAACATTTAAAAAATATTAAAACATTAGAGACAAATTTAAAATACCCCTTAGCTACCATATACAATTCCATTTTCCTCTCTAGCAGCAATTATTTTTTCAATTTAACATAGTTTTCAACTTTTTATATAAATTGAAACATAGAAATATGTTTCTGTGTTATATATTATTTTTAACATAATAATATAATACTATATACTTTTGTAGTTTGTTTTTTCCACTACAACAGTACATCTCCTACTGTTTAATGCTAACAAATATATGTTCTGTAATATACTTAATAATTCTCTTATTGAAACAACAAATAGATTGCTTTCAATTTTTTGCTATTATAAACAATTTTGTAGTTAATATCCTTGTTTATATCCCCTTACACATATTAATAAATGTTTCACTGGGGCTGATACTGAGAAGCAGATTTGCAGGACATTCATCCATTTTTTAATTTTAATAGACACTATTGAACTGGCCTTCAAAATATTGAAAATATTTCTATTGTGAGAATGATGTGAAGGTCCCCTTTCCTCATATCCTTGACAGCATTTTAATTTTTGCAAAGTAGTAAGTGAAAATTGTTTCCTGTTGCTATTTTATTTTGTTTTTAAGGAGATTAAGCACTTGTATATGCTTTATTAATTATTGAGTTTTTTCACTTCCCTGATTTGCCTGCTTATATATGTTTTCCTATTTTTCTATTGGGCTTATTGTTCTTCAATTATGTAATTTACATATTGTCATTATTTTGGATGGAAAATATTTCCCCCAATTAGCATGTCCCTTGACTTGAATGGTAGTGTCTTATGTCAAACAGAAATTTAAGTTTTGTTATCAAATGTATCAGTCTTTTTATGTTAGTTCTTTCTATATATTTGTTTAAGAAGACATTTCTAAGGCATGTAAAAATATGTTTTCTTTTCCTATGTAGTTTTTTAAGTGTATAATCTAAGTAGAATTTATTTTTACACATGATCTGGGATAGAGATCTAATATTTGTTTTTCAAATTGTCAACAGATTCCCTAATGTAATTATCTAGTATTTACTCTTTTCCATTGACATGAAGTGAGTGATGTCCTTATCAGACATTAAATTTCCATATGTACACAAGCATTTCAGGATCTGCGTTATGTTCAATGTATCTGCTTGCTATTAGCCTGAAACTTTTGGTTAATACCACACCATTTTAATTTCTATGCATTTATAATTATTTTTAGGATTTGGTAGTGTGAGTCTCTTGCTGCTATTTTATTTTTCAAGATTGTTACAGCTATTCTTACACATTTCCTTGGATGATTGTAGAATCAGCTTACTAAAGTTAATGGAAAGAACTCCTGAATATTTTTGTATTTTATTCAAATTTAAAGATAAAATTTAATAAGAGTTTAAGTATTTTTATACCATTGATTTTCTCTCCCAAGAACAGAATATATCTCATCATTTATTTAGATCTTATTTTATGTCTAAATTTGTAAAGTTTTGTGGTTTTCCTCATAAAGGAATCTATACATTTTGTAAAATTTATTTCAACACACTTTAGTTTTTTGTTCTATACAAAACATTTTTTTTTTTAATTTCAAAGTATTGCAGGGGTACAAATAGTTTTGGTTATATGAATTGCTTTTATAATGCTTGAGTTATGGTTATAAGTGTGCAGGTCACCAAGATAGTGTTCACTGTACCCATTAGGTAGGTTTTCACCTGTCCCCTCTTCCAGCCGCCTCCCTGCTTGATTTCCACTGAGTTTTACTTCCATGACATGCGTGCTCATCGGTTAGTTCCAGTTTTCTAGTGAGTACATGTGGTGTTTGTTTTTCCATTCTTTAGATACTTCACTTAGGATAATGGTCTCCAGTTCCATCCAAATTGTTGCAAAAGCCATTAAATCATCCTTCTTTATGACTCAGTAGTATTCCGTGGTATACATATACCACATTTTGTTAATCCACTCATGCATTGATGGGAATTTGGGTTGATTCCACATCTTTGCAATTGTGAATTGTGCTACAATAAACATTCAAGTACAGGTGTCTTTTTGATAAAATGACTTCTTTTCCTTTGGGTAAATACCCAGTAGTGGGATTGCTGGGTCTACTTTTAGTTCTTTGAGGAACGTCCATACTGTTTTCCATAGAGGTTGTGCTAATTTGCAGTCCACCAACAGTACATAAGCGTTCCCTTCTCACTGCATCCATGCCAGCATCTATTGTTTTGGACTTTTTAATAAAGGCCATTCTGACTGGGATAAGGTGGTTTCTCATTGTGGTTTTGATTTGCATTTCCCTCATGATTAGTGACATGATTATGATTAGTGACACTGAGCATTTTTTCATACGTTTACTAGCCATTTGTCTATCTTCTTTTGAGAAGCTTCTGTTTATTTATTTATTTATTTATTTATTTATATTTCAGAATATTATGAGAGTACAAACATTTTGGTTACATGTATTGCTTTTGTACAGTTTGAGCCAATGTTATAAGTGTGCCCATCATCCAGTTAGTGAGCGTTGTACCTGTTAGTTGTGAATTTACCCAACCTCTTCTCCTGCCTCCCACTTGCTTGATTTCATTGTTACTTTCACATACGCATATGTATTGATCAATTATTTCCAGTTTAATAGTGAGTACATGTGGTGTTTGTTTTTCCATTCTTTAGATACTTCACTTTGGATAATAGTTTCCACTTCCATTCAGATTGTTACAAAAGGTATTAATTCCATATTTTTTTTAATGGCTGAGTAGTACTCCATAGTATACATATACCACATTTTATTAATCTACTTATATATTAATGGGTGCTTGGGTAGATTCAGCATCTTTGTGATCATGAATTGTGCTGCAATAATCATTTTAGTAATAGTCTTTTTTATAAAATGATTTTTTTTCCCTTGGGTAAATGCCCAAATTGGGATTGCTGGATCAAAGGGTAGGTCTACTTTTAGTTCTTTGGGGTATCTCCATACTGTTTTCCATAGGGGTTGTACTAGTTTGTAGTCTCACCAACAGTGTATAAGTGTTCCTTTCTCTCTGTATCTATGCCAGCATTTGTTGTTATGGGACTTTTTGATAAAAGCCATTCTCACCTGAGTTATGTGATATCTTATTGTGGTTTTGATTTGCATTTCCGTGATGATGAGAGACGAGCATTTTTTTTATATGTTTATTGGCTATTAGTCTTTCTTCTTTTGAAAAGCTACTGTTCATGTCTTTTGCCCACTTTTTAATGGGGTTGTTTGATTTTTTCCTGCTGTTTTGCTTGAGTTCTGTATAGATTCTTGTTATTAGTCCTTTATCAGATGTATAGCATGCAAATATTTTCTCCCTTTGTGTAGGTTGTCTGTTCACTTCATTGATTGTTTCCTTAGCTGTGCAGAAGCTTTTTTTTTTTTTGGCTTCAAACAACAGAAATTTATTCTCTCACAGTTCTGCAGGCCAGAAGCTTGAAAGCAAGGTGTCAGCAGGGTTGGTTCCTTCCAGAGGCTCTGAGGGAAAATCCATTCCTTGCCTCTCCCCAATATCTGGCGGTTGCTGGAATCCTTGGCCTTCCTTGGCTTGTAGCTGCACAACTGCCATCTCTGCTTCTCCCTTCACATGGCTGCCTCCTCTTGTGCAGAAGCTTTTTAATTTGATTGGGTGCCATGTGTTTATTTTTGCTGTTACTGTGATTGCCTTTGGGGTCTTCTTAAATTCTTTGTCTAGGCTGATATCCATAAAAGTTTTTTCAACATTTTCTCCCAGAATTCTATAGTTTCATGCCTTAGGTTTAAGTCTGTTGTCCATCGTGGGTTGATTTTTGTGACAGGTAAGAGGTGCGGATACTGTTTCAGTCTTCTACATGTGGCTATACAATTTTCACAGCACCATTTACTGAATAAGATTATTTTCCCCAGTGTATATTGTTGTCTGCTTTGTCAAAAATTAGTGACTGTATGTGGATGGTTTTATATCTGGGTTTTCTGTTCTGTTTCATTGGTCTATGTCCCTATTTTTGTGCCAATACCATGCTGATTTGGTTTCTATAGTCTTGCAGTATAGTTTGAAGTCTGGTAATGTGATGCCTCCATATTTGTACCTTTTTCTTAAGATTGCTTAGGCTATTTGGGCTCTTTTCTGGTTCCACACAAAGCACAGAATTATTTTTCCTGGATTTGTGAAATATGACATTGGTATTTTGATGGGGATTGCATTGAATCTGTAAATCACTTTGGGTAGTATATACATTTTAATAATGATGATTCTGTCAATCCATGAGCATGATGTATTTGCCACTTGTTTGTATCCTCTTTGATCTCTTTCCTCAGTGTTTTGCAGTTCTCTTTGTAGAGCTCTTTCACCTCCTTTGTGAAGTATATTGTAGGTATTTTGTTTTCTTTGTAGCAGTTGTGAATGGTATTCAGGCTTTGATTTGACTCTCAGCTGGACTGCTATTGATGTATAGCAATGCTACTGATTTGTGTACATTGATTTTGTAATCTGAGACTTTCCTGAATTTATTTATCAATTTCAGGAGTCTCTTGGTGGAATCTTAGGGACTTTCTAGATATAAGATCATATTGTCAGCAAAAGGTAATAGTTTGACTTGCTTATTTCTAATTTGGATACCCTTAATTTCTTTCTCTTGCCTGATTGCTCAGGCTAGGACTTCCAATACTATGTTGAATAGAAGTGGTGACAGTGGGCACACTTGTCTTCTTCCAGTTCTTAGTGGGAATGCTTTCAACTTTTCCCCATTAAGTACAATGTTGGCTGTGGGTTTGTTGGGTATGTCTTTTATAATTTTGAGATATGTTTTTTCTATGCCTAGTTTGTTGAGGGTTTTTTTTTTCATCGTGGAAGGGTGCTGAATTTCGTCAAATACATTTTCTGCATCTATTGAGATGATCATATGACTTTTATTTTTGCTTCTGTATATGTGTTGAATAACATTTTTTGATTTATGTATGTTGGACCATCCTCACATCCCTGGGATAAAGCCCTTTTGGTCATGGTGGATTTTTTTTTTTTTTTT
>NW_012155062.1:4106926-4166819 GCF_000956105.1 Propithecus coquereli | reverse complement strand
CATGCCTTACATTTAAATCTTTTATCTATCTTCAATAAATGTAAGTGGCAAGAGATATGTATTCTATTTCATTCTTGTGCATGTGGCTATACTATTTTCCCAACATCATTTATTGAATAGGGCTTCTTTTCCCCAGTGTGCATTGTTGTCTGCTTCATCAGAGATCAGTTGGCTGTACCTGGATGGTTGTCTTCAAGATCTGAGATTCTTTTTTCTGCCTGATCTAGTCTATTTTTAAAACTTTCCACTGTGTTTTATATTTCCTTAAATAAATTTTTCATTTCCAGAAGTTTTTTAGGTTTTTTCTTTAATATATCAATCTCTTTAGTGATTTTTTCATTCATTTCCTGAATTGTTTTTCTGGTTTCTTGGAGGTGGTTTTCTATTTTCTCTTGGATTTCATTGAGCTTCCTTATAATCTATATTTGGGATTCTTTATCTGTCATTTCAAAGTTTTCATTTTGGTTAGTATCCATTGCTAGAGAGCCGCTGTTCCCTTTTGGGGTGTCTTTTTGCTTTGAGTTTTCGTACTTTTGGAGTTCTTTTCCTGATTACTTCTCATGTGGAGCAGCTGTTGCTTCTTAATTTTGGATTTTCTTTTTTTAGATGGGGCTTTCCTCTCTCCAACTTCTATCGGTGTGTTTTGTAGCATGTGTTGGGTAAGAACCTTTGGCTTTGTTTGTGAGTGCTTTGATGGTGGTGTAGATTCTGGATAGATGCCTTGGTTATGGGTATCCTTAGTGCGATGATTTTCTCAGTTGCTAGTTTGTATGCCATAGCAGTAGTGAGATATGTGTGTGGGAATATTCCCTGTCTCCCTTTGATGAGAGAAGATGGAGGCCTCTGAAATCCAATCTCTTTCCCCTGCCCTGTGGTCTTATTAGCAGTGTGAATTGTAATGGCATGCCCAGTTTAATCTCCAAGACAGTAGGTGGTGCTCATGGGTGAGAAACAACCTCACCCTGTATGATTAAGTAAGTAAATGCTGTGATGGGCTGTGCAAATTGACTTTCCTATCAGTAGATGGCATTTGCCAGGAGGAACAAGCTGCAATGGTGTTTTTATGACCAGCTCTAGTCCCTCAGGAGGAGCACTCAAATACCCCAGGTGATGCGGTTGTTATTCAAATCTACATCTTCACCATGTCTCTTCTGTGATTGTTAGGGTATTGATGGGTAAGAGTCATTCTCAACAATTTAGATGGGGATTAATAAGAATAAGTGAAGGACTCACATCCCCCACTGAGACTTTATTGATCACTTAAGCACACTCCTTCCCTTGTTTGCTGAGGGGTATACTCTTTTGCTTGAGGATATTATACCTTCCTTGTCTATGGAAGATACTTTGGAAAATGCATCCAATTCCCCTTATTTTCATTTCCCTCCAAACAACCAGACATATAGGGAGCGTCAGATCTCAGCAGGACCCATGCAGCCAATTGTAAAGTCAAACCTGAGGAGAAGTGAAACAAACAAAGCAAAAGAATTGCACGACTTTGGCAATTTATATGAATAAAAACTAAGGAATATGTGTGAGAATGAATTCCGAAATTTAACATCCAAGAAGAGTGAAATAACGTTTTGGAACAGAATTTGGCCATGGATATACAAATACAAGAATTCCAATTCAATAGCTAGCTCAGGGTGCCATTTGCTCTGCTGATTGATAGAACACCAGGCTCACTTGTGCCCACACTGAAGGAAATGGTCAGAAATCAATTTTTATAAAATACTAAAAATATAAGATAATTTTATTCAGCCATGGTTAAAATTCTATTTGAAAGCTTTAACCACACATTTCAAGGGCACTCAATGAAAAAATATTTATTGAAGTTACTGGTGCAAGTGCTTTTGAGAATGTAAAAGCCATTATTTTTGGTAAAGGGGAAATTGAGAGATTATTTACATATCATTCATTATAAGAGTTAAGTTTAATCTACACTTGTTTATCTAGTCATCTGAAGTAGAATTTCTATACTTTACTAAAAATAGCAAAATTATTTTTCTACAATATTTGAAGGTTTTATTAGTTACTTTCTAAGGTCTTATGACTTATTTAAAAATAATTTATATTTGTTATAAAAAACTATATTTGTTAAAATGTCTGCTGTGAAGAATGATGTTTCTTCACTCCTCTATCAGAATAGATTATTTGCTCTCCAAATTTCTAAAAATAAATCCACTACACATGACTTCCCTGACTTGTTATAATTAATTCAACATACATAAATAATGCATTCTTTTATTTTTAAAATAAAATTGATACATTATTCATTTAGTTCTCTAACATCATCTACTCACTACTGAGTGGGCCTTGAAGCATTTCCTTTATCAAAGCCTTGATGAGTAACTGTACGTAGGTGAGGAGATCACTGGCATCTTTACAGAGCACTGTGGTGACTGATCTCTCCACTATGAGAAGGCTTGGAGGAAACACTGCAGTTTCAATGGGCTCCATGATTTTGATGGAAAGGGAATACCCAGGGGATGGCAAAGGCCAAGAAGCAGTTTAGTTAACAGTTAATTTAATAGCTTAACTATTAAATGCAAAGGGGGCCAGTTAACATAATGACAGCAAAATCAATCTGGTAAGCTGAATAATCTAAACCACATGACTCTTTGGCAGTACTTAATTAATTGATCATGGGAATCCTAGATGAAAACAAACAAATTAATGAACAAACAAACAATAAAATGGCTACTGTGTTCTACTATTTAGACTATGAAATTATGCAGGCTTGTTTTTGACCTGAGTCTACCTCCAGTAGATCCAAATTGAACTCCAAACTTGTGGGCATTTCTCTAGTGTCTGAATAAAGACTTGGAATCACTTCTGGAGCAGATACTTTTGGTGACTTGTATTGCATCCTCTCTACCTACCTCCTATTTCTTAACGCCTTACTTCCTGCCTTTGTCTTTCCTTTTCCTAAGACAATGGGTGTGATCTAGTGTTACTTGTCAATGAAGGAGATCTAGTGGCTAAATGAAGGAACCTGGCCTTTTGTAGGAGTTTGTACAGTTCAAAGAGAGAAGGTAGTGCTCACATGCAGGGGCCAGATAGACTGTGACAGAGGGGGTCTTGCGGAAGTTCACTTCTGATTGCTTCTCTTCTCTCAGTGAACTAGGAAACAAGTTCAGCTGAGAGGATGAGATAAGAGAATTTTGAAAATTGAATATAGGGGAGAATGCATGGAATCATCTAGGTGAGTAGAAGAGTGAATGGTCTGGGGAAATATAGTAATATTGCCAGGCAGCCTTATGGACCCATTTGAAGTGATTACAAATCTAAAGTAAGTACATTCAGCATAGTTACAATAGTGACGTGTATGTGTGCATATGTGTGTTTCCAATTTAATCCAATTACTTGAGTAGAAGTGTGAGGCAAACAGAAATTAAAAATTATAAACTTAACTAAGATTTTGGTTTAGACAAGGGAATAAGAGGAAGTGCAAGAGAAACTAGGCAATGGAGAGATTTTGATGACCATCCGGGGATTTAAGCAGCATGTATAGGGACGTTAGCACATGAGCGAGAGAGGGAAAAGGAAAAGGTGGTGGAAACAGTGAGTTGTAGGTAATGAGGGAGAAAGGACTGCTGTGGTTGGGGCAATAATCGCTGTGACCTGAAAAGACAGGAAAAGCCAGAGAGTGGGAAGATTGAAATTTAGATTTTGGAGCAGGAGGTTTAGTGTTTTGGGTAATAACAAAAATCTAGGGGATGGTTGTGAGAATGAATAACCAAGGTAGGTAGGGCACTATCACTGGATGAGAAGACATAAGGGATTAGAATGTCAGAGATTAGAAGGATCATCCATTTGCCTGTTGCAAACATGAGTAATTATGGGCAAGGTGACTATGCTATTTATTGACCAAACTGGAACACTTTTGAGAGTGAAATATGGACCTATTCACAATTACCACAGGACACAAGTGAAATTCAGATCATAGTTACATCATAAGTAGTAATGGAGAGAGTGCTGGCGAGCAGTAGATAAAATCTTCAGGTAACAAGAGGAATGACCTTGGGGTTAACAGAAGAATAAAGGCAAGTGGATAGACTGATAGAATGGGTGTTAAGCTGGTGTTTTTAGGGATGAGAAAAGAATGGTCTGAGATGAGAAACAGAAGCAAGGAGGATGCCTACCCTGCTTCCAAGCTCAGTGACAAATTTTGGAGAAGAGGAAGCAGCCACCATTTGAAACGGTGAAGGGTAGGCAGCGTTCTTAGAGGAGAGTTAGGTTTTGTGAGTTATAGTGAACATTCAGAGAAGAGGTAGGAATATGGTGGTGATTACTTATTTCTGATGTTTCTTTTCTGAATTCTGAGTGGGAGGTTCTTGGTGGGGAGAGAGGGGATGAGGAGAGAGAAGCCTTACTGGGGTTTGGGTATTAGAGAGGGAGGAACGACCTGGGCATTTGTTTGTTTGGTGATGAATGTCAACAGTGATAAATAAGTATAATTATGGAAAAGATTTAGTATTAAGGTGTGAAAGGAGTTTGGTAGACTTCTGATCATGAAAGTGTGGACTCTGGGAAGATGCAGTGCATACTCTATTCCCTCTTGCCCTGCTGAGGGAAGCCTGCCTCCACAAACCATTGTCATTTTTTCCTAGATGAGATGCTTCAGAGACTCACTGGAAATATGTATCAGGCATAAGGGGAAAGAAGCAGGAAGAGAAATGATCTAACATATAGACCTCATAGAAAAAAAATGAGAATAATTTTTCTTGGGTCAAGGACTTGCCCTAAGGTTTTAACCTGCTTTGGTTAAGTTTTTTTATTTCTGGAGAGTTCAGATATATTTTTTAAAAGGTTAAAAAGTATTCATTTAATTTCCTGTGTTAAGTATTCAGAAAGGAATTAGAGAAAATACTGGAAAATTGAATGAAACTATGGTTTGTTAAAGTTCATCTCCAAGACTTAAATGAATATGCAAAAAGAAAATAAAAATGTGCAAAAATATTAGACAAAAGACGTATCTTACCAAGTTGGTTTTATGTAACTTGTAATAATCAGCTTTCAGGAACAGAAGATAGTGCATAACTGGCTTCTCTTGTCTCTCCTGTCATTACCAGGCCAAAGTACTGGGGCAGGTAAAATTTTCATTTGCATCGTGGGAAATACCTTGTTGCCTTGAACAACGGTGTGGCTGATGTTATTGTTTGACTCAGAAAGAGACCTCATTCTTTTGAGGAATAAAAAAAGAACTTAGTGCTAAAAAAAAAAAAAAAAAGAACTTAGTGCTGATAATGTACTAGGAATCCTGGAGCAAAACCTTTTTCAATATGTAAATAAGTGAAAACCATTTGCTCTTTGCCACTCTCTGCCTCTCCCTGTCTTTCATATCACCCCATGAGGTTTCAGACATACATTTAACTACCGAAATAACTTGAGCTACAAATAAGTGTACTTTAAAAAAACCTCCGCATCTGTGAAAAGCATCCCCGAATATATATTAATGCATTTATTTAAACGTAAAATCCATGTAAGGTTTTGAAAAGCCTCAAGTTTAGTTACTTCTTGCTCTGTGACAGTGTTCTTATGTGTTGGATGAGTCAAATGAAGGAATTGTTCTCTTTGGCTTCTTTATTTGGAATAACAAAGCAGATAAAAGAGTGAGGTTTGAGGAATGATATACAAGACATTTTTTTTTCTTGGAGCATATTTAGCTACTTAGTAAGTGGGGTGACGAGCACACATCAAAGGTCATTTTTAAACACCACTTCTCCTTCCTTTGCCTGGCTAACCCTTAATTATCCTCCAAACCTCCCATCGTTGTCATTGCTTCCAGAAGTCCTCTCAAAGTCCCAGGAATAGATGCTTTTCCTGTCATAGCCCTTCATGTTTTCCTCTTGCAGAGGACTCATCATGTTATATTGAAATTAGGTCCCAATTTATTTTATATACACAATGCCATCCATTTTATGTGGCCTATAAAGAATGCTCAATAAATATTGGTTTAATTAAAATGTTGGGGAAACATTTTTACTATTTCTCCTATTGTCTGTGCGTAGGTCTTCTTCATCTCATAGAAGTAACTACATATTGCAAGGGCATTTTTGGATCTGGAATTTCTGTTAAGTCTACCAGAAGTACTCTGCTTATAATCACAAGGTAACTTAAATGTTAAGAGAACAGGAAAATCCCACAATAGGCATGTGCTAATTTCCGCATGCATCCTAGGCAAAACAACGAGGCAGCAGAAGTTTTTAAAGCCTTCTTTCCTTGCAGCATTAGAACTCTCTCCAACTTGCTTTTTTCTCTTTATAAGGACCTATTATATTCATGTTGCTCCCCCAGAATGACCTTCTGTTCCTCTTCCATCAACACTTGTCTTTACTGAAAGAACAGTTGGAAAAGCTCACATCAAACAATTCTCTCTGAAATGTCACTGATAATAGGTGTGAGATGAGGCTCCTCTGTTTTTTCATGAATGCTTTGACAAAACCCTTCTGTGTTTATACTTGAATAAGAAGGTGCAACTTAGGAATCACCACAATAAAGTGGATAGTTTTCCACCCTAAATTCATCAGCTGCAGCCTCCAATGGGTATTCAAATTGCCTGGTGGTTTCCTAGAGCACAGAGACAAGGGTTAATATGCTGGTATGAAGACAGCAGCTTTATGGAGACTGTCGACCAATGTCGACAATTGCGTAAGGTCAGATCTACCTAGTGGTTATTTCTTTGATGAAATTCTGATTGATGCAGAGGGGAACAAAAGTTTTTGTACATGCTAATCTACCACTTGTACCTTCAAGAGTGTCTCATGTCCTCCATTATATCTAGGTCTCTTATATATTTTTCTGTAATAATGGACATGCCCTTATTTCTCCCCTGAAAAGTCCAATCAGTTACAGAGACCATTGCATAGCACTGTTTAGTCTTGATCTCCTGGAAGACTAAGCAAAGAGAATTAGTGGAGCAAAGTTATAGTTTTTGCAGTTGGCAAAAAGGGATGGTGGCTCCATGCCTTGAAAGAAATGCATCATGATGCAAGCCACCTGCCTTAGGTAAGTTTATTATTCAGTTTCCAGGAAGGGGCAGCTTTTGCTAGCAAGGATACTTCAGTATTATTTGGGCTTTCAAGATTATTTGGTTCACTCACCAAAATATTCCCATCCAGGTCTCAGTGTCCCACTCTTTCTTTCCCACTGCCTTACTTAGAACATAAGAGACCTGAAAACAGCACACACATTTAGTTTCCATTGCAGTTCTGTAACCCAAATAATCAGATCCTAGGCTTGATTTTCAGCACAGTCTACTGCATATACAGGAGATAACTGTCTCCTTTAAAGCTACCACTCAGGTAATTAGGCTTTTAAAGCATGCCCTTTTAGGGGGAAGGAGGGTAGTGATTGCACTGCAACTCTTATGTCCTTTTTGCATTGTGTCTAGGGCTGTCTTAAGAAACCATCCTAATGCACATTTTTATATTAACATATTTTCCAAACTGATTAAGCAAAACAGCCACTGATTTCCCAGTGTCTTGTTTCTACATATACTTCATTCATATTAACCATAGGTGAGAGCTTAAGTACCACCCCAATTACCACCACTAGGGTCTCTATTGGTTTCAAACAAACGACCAGTCCAACACTCAAGTTCCCATCCTGAGTATCTGCTTTTTGAACCACTTCCTGAACCAATTAGTCCACGTCTTATAAAAAGCCGGGCCTAAGGAAAGGTAAAGATGCAGATTGTTTTGTGTGCACCATCCCAGCCAAGGTGGAAAGGTGAGGAAAAGGAGAAGCAAAGCAAGGGCAATACACAGAGTACAATAAGATGTGATGTGTCATTGCGTTGGTTACCGCTTCATGACGAGCTTTGAAGAGACATATTAGGACTCTTAGCAAACGCGTTTGCCTGACGTATGCTGCAAATAAGAACTGCACCTTGAGTAGAAGATAAAGATCTCCTTTAAAGTAGTAGATGGAAGGAAGAAAGAAAGGGACTCATTTGTCTAGCCCCATATTAGTTCTTATTTCCCACTGGCTAAGTTTCCCTCCACAGGTGATAACTATCTTGAACTTTGTGGATGTATCTCCCAGCTCCTTGGTTGATGCTCTGAAAGCCAAATCCTATCCCTGGAGTATATCATTTCACCCAAATCCAGAATAGGAAGTGGAAACGGCGTCAACTAATTCAGTGTATTATATACACAAACCATGGAGATGACTTAAGGTTTTAACTTGGACTACAGCCAGCTCAGAGAGCTCAGCAATGGTGACAGTAACGGTGGAATAGCGGTCTTGGAGACCAGTGGTAAATCTGATAGAATGAAGTAGTTGATGAAATCTGAAAAGGTGCATTCGTGTCTACTACTGGCAGCACTAATATGTCTCTCTGGTCAATTCATTTTTCTATCCTCTACAACCATTATTTCAAACTTTATCTAATCGAGGCCACCTCAAAACCATTTTACTTACTCAAACTCAACAGAAAACCTTGGCTCCTCTTTCACAGAGAGAATAACAGTAATGAGAAGGATGCTTTTTCATGTTCTAGATATCAAAGATGCAAGCTCACCTTTACCTTTATCCTTTTTATACCTGTTTCCTCTAGTTTACAGTAGAAGGCCTATCTTTTCCTTTATGAAGGCCAGTTCTTCAGTTTGTGTATCGTGTCCCATCCCCTCTTATCATCTCAGGAACCTGAAACCACTGACTGGCTTTTCATTTTCTTTCTCTTACATCGAACCCACACATTTCCTCTCAGCCAATTGTACAGTAGGCTTTATCTATAGCGGTATGATATATGTGTGTATAGGTCAAGGTGATTGTGTATGCAAATATCCTTGACTTTAATATAATTTTATTTCATTGATAAAAGTGGTAGATGCCCATTGTTACAAGTAAAATATTATATAGAGAAGTTCAAATGTTTATATTCCTACCTCTTTATTACCTCTCCTCAAGAGCAGCAATACTAACAATTTGATGTGTTCATGCTAAGCTATACAAATATGTACTGTGGAAGAGATAGCTGTTACTTACCAAGTCTCACCTGCATTTCCCAGCCTGGCTTCCTTGCTGATAAACTGAGTTCTTGTGATGAACGCTGGCCAGTGAAATGTGAGTGGAAGTGACTTGTGTCGCTTTGGGGTAGAAGCTTTGCTGTGGCAACCTTAGGTTCTAGGTGGCCTAACTACAGACGGAAAGGGCCCCTGACTGGTGTGGACTTTGTGTGAGGAAGAAATAGACCTTTACTGTGTAAACTACTGAGCCATCAAGATTTTTCTGTTGAAGTAGCTTGTGTTACATACATATATTTCATTTAAAAGATGAGAACACACTAGACATATTACTCTGAAAACTTATTTTTTTTTTTTTACTTAACAGTTATTACTAGGACTTATCCATCCTTTCTGAAATCTGAATCATATCCCATAGCACAACTATACCATAGCTTATTTCACAATTTCTCTACTGTTGGATTTTCAGAATGCTCTCAACTTTTGCTCTGGTATGATTTTGCCTCTATGAGCCATGTTGCCATAAATACATTTAATAGATAATTTTAGATACTGACACTCTCATTTTTGTAGTGCAAGTTTTTTAAATTGAGATGCATAGGTCAAAGGATTTATGTGTGCTTAAATATATATTTCCAGACTAATTTACAAAAATATTTTAAGCCTTTCACACATACACCAGAAATATATGAATGCTTGTGTTTCTTTAATTTTAATGATACTGTATGATACAGATAGCTCATGTTATTAATTTCTCATGGACAGTCATGGATCGCTTAACAAGGAGGATACATTCTAAGAAATGCATCATTAGGCAATTTTATGCAGACATCATTGAGTGTACTTACACAAATCTAGATGTTACAGCCTAATACACACCCAGGCTAGATATAGCCTATTGGTCTTAGGCTACAAATCTTTATGACATGTTACTGTACTGAATACTGTGGGCAGTTGTAACACAATAGTATGTATTTGTGTATCCAAACACATCTAAACATAGAAAAGGGTAGAGTAAAAATGTGGTATAATCATAGGGGGCCACTGTTGTATATGTGTTTTTTTTGTTGACTAAAACATTGCCATGTGGTACCTGACTATACATGTAAGATTTTGCGTAATTATGCAAATACCTTGTGTGTATTTTATGCACATACAAACAATGTGTGTGTGCATACACTCTTTACTTTCCTACTATTTTATGTATTCTTGTGTTTCTCAATCAAGTCTCTTGGAATTTATTTCATATCAGAAGATAAAGAACCTTCTTATTGTTTCTTACAGTTATATAGTGTTCTGCTGTATGGCTGTACTATAATTTACCATATTTAATCAATATTACTGCAGATAGACATTTAGATCATTCCCAATGTCTTGCTTGATAGAAATAGTTCCAATTAATAACTTTATTTGTGTCATTTTACCCATGTACAAGAGTTTCTGTAGAATAAATTCCTATAAGTAGACTTTCTGGCTTAAAGAGCCTGTGTAATTGTAATTTTGATAGATATTACTAGACTGTCTTCTGTAGAGGTTATTGTAATTCTTACCATCAATGAATGAGAGCATCTGTGTCCTCAAACCCTCTCCCCAAAGTTCACTATTAAACTTTTTGATCTTTCCCCAGTTTGTTATTCAAACTTGATAGATGACAGTGATAATACATATCTTTATTATAAATAAGATTGCTCATTTTGAAAAGTCATTTATATTTTATGTTAACTGTGCTCACTTTTTTTGTTTGATGTTTGCCTTTTAAAATTGGATTGTTGGTCCTTTTCGCATTGATATTGAGAGACTGGATATATAAATGGAGAATGGTCTGATCATCTACAATAGCAAAATTCTGGCCCACAACCTGCAGCAATCAGCCCAGGAAGCCAACCTACTATCTACAATAACCCGTATAGGAAATCGAATTACTCTTTGCAGCAACTAGTAGAGGAAGCCAAATAATAACCCCTGTAACAATTGCCCCCAAATGTCTAAGACTTGATTAATAACTGACAGCTTCCCTAATTTACATTCCTTCTTCCAACTCAAGACCAATTGAAGAAAGCTAAATACGTCCCCTACCCAATCAGGTAGGATCCCTGCTCCTACTTAGCTTACAGCTTCCCAAGGCCAACAGCCTCTGATTGGGGCATACCTGAAGGCTTCCCTGTTTTTCCTATAAATCTTTCCCTTTCCTCTGCCTGCCTTTGAGGCTCTGCCAAATGCAAATGATGGTGGCTACTTTCTTGCTACATTGTAAGCTTTGAGTAGTCTTTGCTTGTTCTTATTTGGGTGGTCTTTGTTTATTTCCACAATATTTTGTTGTTCTTTTTATATTAGAGGTATTAGCCCTTATGTGATTTGAATTACAAACATATTTTTGACCTTGTTAGAGTGTTTTGAAATATGAATTTTAATTGGTGTAAAAAATAAGTAACGTACACAAATCATGAATGTACTTTTCACAAAGTAAACACTTAACATATAACATGAGCAAGAAACAGAGAATTAACAACAGCCCTTCTGTCACCCCTTACTCCCCACCCCGACAGAGTCCACCTCCCTCCCCTGAAGTGGAACTGCCTATTTTGACCTCTGAAATCATTAGCATCATTTTGCTCTTGAGCTTGCATTAACATTATATACGTTACATTATATAGTGTGTGCTCTTTTGTTTCCAGCTTCTTTTATTCAGCTTTGTGTGCATAAGATTTCATGCATGTTGTCGTATGCAAGCAAAGTTAATTTATTCCATTGCCTTAGTGTTCCATGCAAATATACCACAATGTATTTATTCAGTTTACTCTTAAAGTAGAACTTAAGGTCTACGAGGAAAGAGACTTTTTATTCATGTTAGTATTTCCTCCCTTCTTCTCTTCTTCACTTCTGTAAAATATTTAACAGAAGTTTTGAGCAAAGTAGTTGCTTAATATATGTGGAAGGAATTATCTATATTAGCAGTGTTTAGTGGTCACATGGATGATTAAAAAATCACTCAGTGAATCCCTCTCTCACACTTAAACACATCCAAAAAAAAAATCATAATGGTATTGATACCTTTATTGATTATCCTGATTCATACACATTCTGAAACCTATCTGAGTAGTTCAGGAAACTTTCCTGAAACTAGAAGGAAATGGGGGGAGCGGATGATACGGATGGTTTGGATTTCTGGAGTGAAAGATTGTTGGTGTCCTACTCCATTTTGCGTTGCTATTAAGGAATACCGGAGGCTGGGTCATTTATAGAGAAAAGAGGTTTATTTAGCTCAATGTTCTGCAGGCTGTGCAAGAAGGAAGGTGCTGGCATCTGCTTGGTTTCTGGTGAGGGCCTCAGGCTGCTTCCACTCATGGTGGAAGGTGAAGGGGAGCCAGTGTGTGCAGAGATCACATGGCAAGAGAAGAAGCAAAAGAGAGAGAACTGGGACAGTGCCAGTCTCTTTTTAGCAACCATCACTCAAGGGCACTAGTAGAGTGACAACTCACTCACTCCCCCCAACTTGGGGAGGGCATTAATCTATTTATTAGACTCAAACACATCCCAGGACTCAAACAGATTCCACTAGGCCCCACCTCCAACACTGAGGATCAAATTTCAACATGAGGTTTGGAGGGGTCAAACATCCAAACTATAGCAGCTGGAGAGGGTGTCTTTCTAAAGACCAGCTGAAAATCAGCACGTAATAATACCCTGAAAACCAATCATGAGGACATTGGCTATGCGTATTACATTTTATATACAATGCACAAGAGATTGTCAAACTTAGGTGTGATATTTGAGTATGGTGCTGTTACTATGAGGAACACTTAAGCGGAATAATAACATCTTGCAATTGCTGGCACTCAGAACATGATACCCCAAAGTATAGCACGTTGGCATGCTGGGTATTTGTGAAACAGGAAGAAGGAAGGAGGGAGGGCCTCAGAAGCCAGAAGGTCTCTCTGACCTTCTTCTGCTCCTCCTTGTTCCTAGAAGTGGTTCATAGAAAGAAGAATTCCTCTCCCCCAAAATAAGCCATAAAGCCTGGATAGGTCACTCTCCGGCCTTATCCCTGCTTCCCTGAGAGAGCCTCATGTGACAGATGTCCTGCTCCATACCTGGGGGGAAGAAATGTTATACACAGACACAGAAAAGAATCTGAACAAATGCGCATTGCTGAGTTCCTCCTAGTTCATTACCATTAGATTTTACCCCTTTTTGTCCAATCATGTTTCTCCACAACTATCCATTTCTTTCACCAGACTTAGCATAAAAATACAGTCTTCCCCTGGCTCTTTGGGTCTTCATTTCTGAAGGCTCCTGTGTCACATAAGACTTTAGTAAAATACATTTGTTAGGCTTTCCTCTTGTTAATCCGTCTTTTATTATAGGGGTGTCAGCTGTGACTTTTCTCCCCTCCACAATAAAGACAAAATGGTTAGGATGCAAAACAATTATTTTTGCCTCCCTTGTTGAACATTTTAAAATAGTGTTATTTAATATGTGGTTTAGATCAGTGGTTTCCAACTTTAGCATGGGTTCAAATGATTTGGAGGGCTTGTTAAAAACACAAATTACAGGGCCCCACAAGAAGTGGCATTTCCAACAAGTTCTAATGTATTACTAAGGGCTGTTCCCAGGACTCACTTGGAGAACTAGCCTCTACTAGAAAGAGAATAAAATGAGTGAAGCAAAGCAACGATGATAAGTTTAGGAAGCTTATTTATGAATTTATCTCCCTGTGTGGGACATTCATAAGTTCTTTTCTTTTTCCTCAGTTGCCATTTTCTGGTAAGTAATAATTTTATACATCTTTAAGGAGAATTAAGATACTCTTGTGAATTATTTGCAAGAAAAATATCTTGAGAGTACTAGGGTTTGAGTACTATTTTTTTAAGAAAAAGAAACCACAACTTTTAAAGAAATATTTTGAAATATAACATTGATAAAATATATTAATAGAATATTTTAGTGGACATGGATAGAATGCAGAGACATTTGAGAGAATTTAAAATGTGTCTCTGTTATTTTATCTCTATAAACCCAATTTTGCAGGCAAGCATTTTCAGTTAACTTTCAATCATATTGTACAGACTGTATCAATATTTTATTAGGTCTACTTATTGATTCATTTCTACTTTAAAATAATTAAAATAATGTCATAAATTTCCTTTTGGGAACAAGTTTTTTACCTGTTTTCTAGGCACAAAACATTAAATATATACATAAACATGAGTGAAATATTCATGAATCTTTTCAAGATTCTTATGAGGTTTGGGGAATACAAATTAAATAAAGTGACATTATTAAAAGAGTAATCTTGATTCTGTTCAAAAATATTTTTTAAAAGCAAATCAGTTTCAAGTTAGTAAACTTATAATATATAATTCATATTAAGCTAATTTACTATACTATTATATGATAACTATATTAGTAGTTATTAATAATTATTTAACTATAATTATTACTGTTATTCAACAACTGTTGCCAAAAAACGGTGATATTTCTCATGTTTTTACAATGCACCAATGTTTGTACCCCAAAGGTGAGAATTATTACTTATGGAGATGTTTTGTGTTGGAGCAGTGAGTTACTCAAGCTACAGGCATTCCCAGGATTGAGTCTGTTTTATCGCTCATGCAAAGAAGTTGTCCAGGAGTCCGTCTGGGCTTATAGGGGGTCTAGGAGATTGGTCTAGCAGTGGGTCATCAAGAACTTCAAGGTCTGATCCAATTTAGGGCTTAGGATTTTACACAAAGATGATTAGGACCAGAAAGACTACAGTCCACTCTCCTCATTACAAAAAGAGAAATAGGCCGGAGAGGTTAAGGGAATTACCCAAGGTCAGAGTTGTTTATGGACCGAAGAAATAGTATAATAAAAATAGATGAAATGTATCAAGTGCTTTCTTTGTGCCAGGCAGACAGAGTTCTACAGATATATTTTTTCCTTTAATTCTCACCTTTTAATCAGTTAATAATATGTCCCACTCTAAAGATGAAAAACTTAGAAGCAGAGAAGATAAGAATCGTTCCTAATAGCACACAGGTGATTAGAACTGGTAGTTACTCCGGTGCCAAGGCTGATCTCTCCCTGCCGTGTCCTCTCTCCTTATTCTCAATCTATGACTATCTTGTCCCCAAACTGTCCCCCATGGACTGCTTGAAAGCTACATTCTTATACTGTAGCTTAAAAGCTACAGTATGAGAAATGATATTTTATGGCAGCAGTTCCCAGCCTTTTTAGCACCAGGGACCATTTTCATGGAAGACAATTTTTCCATAGACTGGGGCGGGGGGTGGGGATGGTTTCGGGATGATTCAAGCGCATTACATTTATTAGCACTTTATTTCTATTATTATTCCATTGTAATATGTAATGAAATAATTATACAACTCACCATAGGTTGGGGATCCCTGTTTTATGGTGTACAAAATGCTAAATATTTTGTTAGATTTTTTTAAAAATCAGACTTCTGATATCCAAAGATATCTGTAAGAAAGTAGCAGAATCTGAATAAAGGGTTTGGTGACAATAATCCCATATGCCTCCCCATACAATACACATAGACATCATTTAAAATGTATGGTAGGTGTTTGGTATTCTTTTTCTGATACTACTTTTCCTCTTTTCTTCATATTAGATTCAAGTTTATTTTTTAACCTATTAATCCATCTGAAATTTAATGTGTTTGTTCAATGGAAAAGATATAAATAGCTTTTCTACTAGGCCTTTATACAGTGATCAGACTGCAGTTTACACATTGTACATTTCACCTTCCCACAACCATTTTTACAGGCAGATTATTTTCATGGCCTAATGGTCCTTTAATAGGCCATAAACACCTCATACATTTTCAAGTTCTTTGATAGCAAAGCAAAGGGAGCATGTCACTTATAAAAGTCTCAAAACCAGGACTTTAATTAAAGTTTTTAATTAAAAAAATCTGTAAGTCATTAGAAATAAGGGTTAAATTTTGTTGCTGTCATTTTGAAATGTTATTTTTGGCTTGTGTTACGTGCACATATAATGATTTTCTTTAATAATCACTTTGTGAAAACAAGGCTTCCTGGAAATTTTCCCCAAATGGACCAATGGGGCTTTACACACATTTGAGGGGAAGATTCTTGCATGTAGTCCTCTTTTCCTTGCTTTGGGTGGCCCCTGAGTTTGTCTCAAGAAAAGTTATCCTACAGGACATTTTATTATAGCATTGATTTAACCTGTAGTTACCATACACCTTCCTTTTTACACTCAAAGGACCTCTGATTTCATTTCTTTATTTTCAACAGTAAAATATGAACCAGATGCAAAGAATGCTGAGGTAGAATTTTCCATGGTCCATTTAGAACCTTCATCGATTAATTCCCTGTTGCGTGGCAGTGTTAGCAGTAGGTGCTTTAGACATTAAATAAGAAAAATGGGAGACATTGCTCGTAGCATCTTGTTATTTGCTAGTGAGTTTTGGAATCATTCCTTTAGGAATTTACTGGTTTGTGATGTGTGTGTATTTAAAAAAAACCCAAGTCTATAAACTTCCTGAGGGGTAAATGAGAGGTTGGCAGTTTAATATCTTTGTGAAATTAATGCCATGTCTTCCTTTCTCTCAAAGTGAAAGTTGTAGAAATGGGTGTGTTGAGATGCAGAAAAATATCTGGGAAAAGTGGGTTCATATTATTCTTACTTTACTAAAATCTGCAAAGCTTTTTTTTTTTTTTATTTCAGGGTATTATGAGGGTACAAACATTATGGTTACACTTTATTTGCTTTCTTAGAGGACTGGCAGTAATTCCCACAACCTCGACTCTGTCCTGGAAGAGCGAGAGCACAAGCATAGCCTGTAGGCCGATTCCACGTGGCAGTGAGCAGTGCTTTCCTGGGCAGCTGGCAGTCTGCCCCATGGTCGTCTGCTGGTGCTTCTGCCAGCTGGAACAAGAAAACATGGATCTGCTTACTCTTCTGGCCGGTAGACCCCAAACACCCCCTCTTTCCTTTTTAAAACATCATTATATAAAATGAAATGATACTTGCTCCATTCTCGCCCTCTCTCTTTCTCTGTAAATAGCAATACTGTTTCAAGCTGATGTTTCATTGATGTTCTGGAAAAACCCGTTCTCCAATTAGAAGTAAGTTGACATTTTAATTTTGTCCTTTCCTGTTTGGAATTCACAGTCAGCTGCAAAGACCTTGCACAACACACATATGGAACATTCATATGTGCTACTCGATTCTGTATGCTGCCTCATATTTTGAGATTTGTCCATACACATGAGCTTGAATTTGATAATATCCTGTCAATTAAACTGAACTTTGTTTTCAAAGCCAAGTAGCACAAGTGCCTTGGACACCTGAAAAAAACAAAACAAAAACAAAAACAAGAAAAAAACCAACCAGGCACACAGGCTCAAGTGGATAGTTAGGTGTGCAATTACTTGATTTATACACACGTGTGTTTCTGAAATTACAGCTGCAGGGTTTTGTGGTCTCTGTGGGGGTGTGAACAGTTTTGCTGGCAAGCCCGTTATGCCTTACTTTGGAAATTTGGCTTCCAACATAAATTCCCCTCCCATCGCTGATGGAGAACAAAGTCTATTTGTCACTTTTCCATTTGCCTGCCACAATGATTCAGAAAGAAAACAGCCTTACTTTGCTGCTCTAATTGGGAATTGCTGATGCATCTCACAAGTCCAATCATCCTCACTTTTCCCTGTACAAACACGAGCTGTGAACATGGTACAAGTTGGCAGGGGTAGGACAGGCTTCCCGCCCCCACTACTGACCTGACTAGTTGTAAATTTGCTCGAGGGAACACACTTCTTTCCACAGAACTCTCCTTCAGTGTAAGGTTTTGAAACGGAGGCATTCATTCAAAAGGAGGTTCTGCTGTTCTTTTGGTTTTGTAGCTATTTAAAAACCATGCTTGCCTTCAAGTTCTGTGTATACTTTTAACCTTTTGGCTTAGCTGTAGAAAAGCTTATTGCTGCAAGCAGACTCAATCACTCATGATAGTACAACACTCTGGAGACCTTATCATTGCACAGCCTAGTTGAGTAATTAAATGCAGGGTAGATTTACAGTTCACTGGGTTCGCTCATGGTGGGGTGGCAGCCATAGCCTCTCTCCCTTTTGAATCTTTCAACTTCACACTGCAGCTTTACGTAAGGGTGACAGGAAAATGTGAAATCCAATATTGAAGAGCAAACACTGACTATAAAGGGGGTGGCACATTGGGAAAGGAAGACAAGGGCATCGAAGGATTTGCTGTCCAAGCAAAGGAAAATTATTCTAACTTGTGTAACTTTGCAGCTTTGTTAATATTAGGAGATGTAGCTATTATTAGATTGCTTTTCTATGAGGAAATTAAACAAGGTCATTTCAGTAACACTTAGAGAACTCACACTTTCTGTGAAACCACTGTTTCCTCAAGGGGCTAATAGGAGCTCAACCTGGATAGAAAAACCACCCCTTTCATATATTCTCAGAATAGTTGCCTGGAATCACAATGGCTGAGATTGAAAAGGCCTGTTCAGCTCTCAGCTGCAGCCTCCAGGGATCTGGGCAGCATTTTTCTTTATACTGTAGAACATTTTCCAGTTTTTTGTGGCTTTATTTTAATGGCCTCAAAGCTTTCTCCACTTCTGTGGAAAACTTGTTCCAGATGCTAGCCAATCTCATCATGAAAATTACTTTCTTACCAGAAATTAAAAGATGTCTCTATTTGTGTGTGTGTGTGAGAGAGAGAGAGAAACAGAGTAGAGGCTCATTTGACATCTTCACTCTCGAAATCAAGAATTTTCTTGGTTTTTAACTCAAATATCCTCTTACCTTAGCATTAACCACTTGAATGATTTTTTCACTGTGTAAAAATAAAACAAATTACTGGTCAGTTATTGTTTGAAAAAAGACTTTTTAATCTGTTCCTCCCTGTCTCTTTTGGAGGGCTACTATTATATTTTATGAAAGAAATTGGACAGCATTTATTTCCTTTGTAAGAGACAGAATATTCTGCACTCAGGTTATAAATAGCAATACTATAATATGTATATAGCTGCCTCAAATCGTTTTTGGGAACAGGTAAGTTATAAATACTGCAAATGAATAAACATGTATGGAATATTCATATCATAGCTTGTTAACATGTTTGATTTGTCACTGCTAATTAAACAACTATTTTTATCTTCTGGGAAATTTGCTAAATTTAAATATTGATTTAACTTATCTATTTATTCACTCATTCAAACAAAACTTGGTGAATACCTACTATATGTTGAACACTGTTGTACATGCTGAGGATTTAGTGGTGCATAAAACAAAGTCCCTGTCTTTGTGGAACTTATATTCGAATGGTGGGAGACAGAATATAAACAAACAAGTAAATATACAGTCTGTCAAATAGTGCTGCATGCTACGGAAAAAATCAAATAGGGTAAGGGAGATAGGATCCCCCTTATGAGTCTGTGTATGAATACTTGCATGGATTGCAGGATGTGCTTGTGTGTGTGTGTGGTGTGTGTGTGTGTGTGTGTGTGTGTGTGTGTGTATGTCGGAAGGAGGTTGCTGTTTCACACAGATGGTCAGTATGCCAAAGTGACCTTAAGAGAAGACAATCCAAACAAGGACTGAGTTAAAACTTTCCCAGTTGTCAAAATTGCTAAATATAAAGGTATAAAATGCTGACTATTGGATTTAGCAAAATGGAGATCATTGGTGAAATTTCTTTTGGAAAAAGAATGCCAAACACCTACCATACATTTTAAATGATGTCTATGTGTATTTTGGGGGGAGGCATATGGGATTATTGTCACCAAATCCTTGATTCAGATAAGAATATTTAAGTTGAAGTAGTAAAGGCAGAAGTCTAACCATTCTCAGGAAAGTGGGAAGAGAGAAATTAGAGACATTACAGTAAATATTATTCCTAGAAGTTTTCTTCCAGGGAAAAGAATAAAATAGAGCAGTAGCTGGAAGTGTTGTGGGATTATAGAATTTTTCTTTTAGCAGTGGAAAAAATAATATGTTTTTAAACTGATGAGAAAAATTGATATATGTGTGTGTGTGTGTGTGTGGGTGTGTGTGTGTGTGTGTGTGTGAAAGAGAGAGAGAGAGAGAGAGGAAGGAAGGGAGGCAAATTCCCAGGACAATATCCTCATTGAGGGGAGCAGAGAAATGGTATAGAATCTGATGGATAATGTGCAGTTGAGAGATTTTAGAATGACTGCATGATGATAGTCATGATCTAGTAGAGTATGAAAAAGTCATGATGGAGGAGGAGAAAGATAGGACAATAAAGGAGAAACATGTGATATCTTGGAGTAGCAGAGGGATTGGGACCCAGCACACACATGAATAGGCTGGCTTTAATTTGGATAGGTATCTTTTGATTTTTTTTTCCATTTCCTCAATGAAATTGGAAGGAAGCTGAGAATAAGGATGAGGGAGGAAGTGTTGGAATTTGGAGAATAGAAGATAAACCAGGAGACACTAGTCTAGGAGAATGGGAGGGGCAATAGACCACAGAAATAGAGTTAGTGGCCATGACTACAAGGTGAGTCCAGCCAGAGTGTTCTTCTTTTCTCCATGTACTTAGCTCAAGAGGCAAGAGCAATGCATGTGGTCAGTTGAATTTAGGTTTGGAATTTTTCCAGGGAGGAAAAATCTAATAGTGGGGGGGGGGTGGATTAGGTATATGTGTGGGGGTGATCATATGGATTGACCACGAAATTTAAGCTGGGTAAAGAGGAATATTAGGGTATGAAGGTAGGTGAGTAAAAATTAAAAAAATTGTTAAGTTCAATGTCTCAGTGGAGTAACAGAACTGTAGGAATCTGGCTCCCAAGGGAGGGAGCTGGATGAAGAGGAGCAGCCGGTCAGAGATTGGGAATATCATTCTAGATGAACATTCTTGGATGAAAAACTTGATGTGTAACCACAAATATTAATCACACCACTTTTTCTTGCCTTGTAATATCACATTTCCTCCTGTGCCTCTGCCCTGGTAAAATAAACATCCCAGAAGAGACTGAGATTTGGTTTCCCTCCCCACCGCCACCACGTAACTACAGCAACTAGAACATTTATAATGTGCTTGTGATGAAGACGTCCTTTCACATTCAGTTTCTTATTTAGTCCTCACAAAATGCTGCATACCCACATTTTACAGAAAGGAAATTAAGTCTTAGATATTTAGAAACTTTGTGAAGGTCACAGTGTTACGGACTCCCACTCCAAAGGCAGAGTTGATTCCACAAATAACTTAGTCATGATACACGCACATACACACTACAACCTCACCTCCCCCAACACACACAAATACCACACAAATTTTCAGAATAGAAAATTTGAAAATTTCAGCCTTCCTTTGTATCGGTTTTTGGCATGCAGTAATCTTTCCCTTCTCTTTCTGTAGCCATTCTTCCCTGCCCTTCCCTTCTTCACCCGTCAGTCCATTCTCCTCACCGCAGCCAGAATAAGCTTTAAAACAAGCAGAATTGACCATTTAGCTAGTCCCCTTTGAAATCCTTCAAGAGCTTCCCTGTGTTCTTAAGCAGAACTTCACAATTTGGCCTGTAATACACAGGACGGTGTGGTCTGAACCTACCTTTCATCTACCCACTCTCGCACCCCTGGCAAGTTGCCCAGTACCTGGAACACAGTAATAACAGCAACGCTTAGACATCATATGGGCCAGTCTTTGTTCTAGGCACGATACATCTGTAATTATATTGTGATCTATAATGATTGACACATCTTGATCTGTCTTTCTATTTCTATCATCATTTAATCCTTACAGCAACCCAGAAAGTAGGCATCGTTATCATTCTTGCTTTACTAACCACAGAACTGAGGTACTGGGATACCGAGTGGCTTGCCTAAGGTTCCACACATACCACGTGGCAGAGGTGGGATCTGAACCCCCACAGGCTGGCCGTAGGGCTCACGCTCTGCATCGGTACTCACACAGAACATAAATGGATGAATGAAGTAATGGACAAATGAAAATATTAAATATTGTCTTCTGTATGACCATTCTACATGTATTATGCTGCAGTTTCTCTTCTATGTTTCAGTGAGGGATACTTCATCCTTTGCTGCTCAAACTCACTGTATCAAAGATTTTAGTAGAACACACCTGGCCTTGTGTTTGCAAACTGAAAAACCTCATCTTTTGTACACTTTCTAAAAGTAGCCAATGCTGATAATAGAAATGGACTCGGTATTTATTGTGACAGAAATATTTTCTAATGTTGTTTTTAGTCAGAAGAAAAGGTAAGATAAGCTGTTTAAAGAACTTTAAAAACACGCAAGTTCTTGGCATTCTGTTTGTAGTATAGGGGGGTAAATCAGGACTAAGAAATAAAATTGTGGGCAAAATTACTTTACATCACTAAGGATGTCTGCCAACAGAAATTTGACCAGAAACATGAAAATGTTAACTACAGTAGAAATCATCACTTCTCTGCATACACAATCACAGACAAACCAAAGAATTTATTCCCTTTTTAAAGAGATGATATGTTTATTGTGAAGATCGAGAACTTTAGACGTTTCGAGGACAAAGGGACCACAGATGGCCTGGGCTACAATGACTCCTTCTTTGTTGGAGTACCTTCTACTGTATCAGGGACAATTAACATGCCCACCTGTGCTTGAGTATACCTTGTCATAAGTCGCTAGCTATTTTTGAACAATTGTTTCTAACCAAATCTTAATTTTAGGAATTCCTTTTTTATCCTCTTTCAATTTCTGCCCGTTGGAACTCCCTGACGTTAGTCCCACTTTTGCCCTTTCCAGTAACGTGGACATCGACCTGCTCCACCACCATGGAGATGGCACCTCTTGATACACAGTTGTCCCTTGGTATCACAGGGGATTGGTTACAGGAGCCCCGTGGATCCTAAAAACCATGCATGCCCGGGTTCCTGATATCAAATCGTGTAGTATTTGCATATAGCCTATGAAAATCCTCCTGTGTACTTTAAATCATCTCTAGATTGCTTATAATACCTATGTGAAAGTTGATCATATGAATTGTGTCATTCTTGTCATGCCCAATCAAATCAGAGTCAGAAGGGTCAGTGGGAAAAGGCAATCAGACTACATAACATTGCTCTAGAAATGTTATTCTCTGCAAGCCCAGAGGCTGAAACTCCCTATTGTAACCTGAAACCAGTTTTATCTATAGTTGCTGAAATAACTTGCTGCAACTCTAAGACTAATTTTGTCCACCACCATCGGCCACCAATTGGAGCTTGCCAGCTCCCCGGAGCTTTACTAATACGATTGAACTTTCTCTCAGGAACACACGTAACATTCCTCTTTTTTATAAAACTCCGACCTTCTCTTTGTTCTTCAGAAATACTGAAGACCACCCGGTCTGAGTGTATGCCTTGAATTGCAATGCTTTCTTCCCAAAGAAAACATTAAATTTAGACGTTTGTCTCCAAA
Source organism: Propithecus coquereli (assembly GCF_000956105.1). NCBI lineage: Eukaryota > Metazoa > Chordata > Mammalia > Primates > Indriidae > Propithecus > Propithecus coquereli. The sequence goes on along the minus strand of NW_012155062.1, from coordinate 4,143,432 downwards.
TTTTATTTTAACTTCAACATCTAGTGCAATGTACATGCTAGGTAAATAGTTGTTATACTGCATTGTTTTTTAATTTGTATTATTTTTATCGTTGTAGTTATTATTTTTTAAAATATTTTCAATCTGCAGTTGGTATCTGTGGATGCAAACCCATGGATGGTGGGGACTGACCGTATTTGAGAATCAGTGTTCTTGTGCTTATTTTCCTATCCTAAACTCCTAACTGTCTGAATAAGATGTGGAACACAGGCATCTTTCCATCCTGAGACACTTTTTTTTCCTATTTCTACCCATAGTTTCCCCTATATTGTAATATATAGTACTGAATAAAACATTCATGATAAAGTCTGACCTTCTTTGTTTTAGATACTGTACTTGTACAAAAAAAATGTTAAATCTTATTTGTTGTTTGTTTTTAGCTATATTTGTCCTTATTGAGTTTATAGTCAACCAAAACTCCAGCATAGCTTTTAATCTGTATCATATGGGTGAGCAAATTTTGAAATATAGTACTACTACTATCTTTCTGCTCTAAGACTTTCATAATTTCCCTTTTAAATTTCCTTTCTTAAATCTAAAGTTTATTGAGAAGTATTTCCTTCTAGACATAAATTGTTTAGTTATCTCTTCACTATTGATTTCCAATTTTATTGCTTTTTAGATAAATATGTCTATATAACATTGATCTTTAAGATCTTTATTGAGACCTTCTTTCTGTCTTGTACAAAGTTAATTTGTCTAAATTTTCTAATTTTGCCTGAAGCTAACGTGTAGTGTCTATTGATGTAATGTTTGTTAAAGTTTATTATCTTTTAATGTATAGGAAATATACTTGCCTTTTTTAGTCTTCTTGATTTATCAGTAGTTATTACTTAATAATCTTCAACTATAATTGTTGATTTATGCATTTTCCTTGTCTGTCAGTAGTTGTTATATAACATTTTCAGCTGCATTATATGGATATAGATTCATGATGATTACACATTATACATAATATAATGTCTCCATTTTTCCTCATGATCATTTTTACTTTATCTGATTCTGACTTTTTTGTTTAATATTTATTTGCAGCCATTTTTTTCTATCCCTCTATTTTTATATGTCATGTGTTTTGGTGCTTAATATTCTTGGATCTTCTAAAAAATGCATCAGATCGCTGATCACAACTATTTCCATTTCTTTTACTTAGTATTAGATTGGGATTTACTTCTGTTTTTAGTTACTATTACCTTGGGATTGCATTCTATTTTTTTAATTTATCAAGAGTTTTTTATTGGTTTTTCTTTTTTTTTCTATTTTCCTAATAGCCACTGAATATAGCAAATTTTTTTCTGCTGCTTTAAAAAGTGATTATTCCTCATAGAGATTAATACTAAAGGTTAATATTTCTAACCAGTCTTTTAAGCTTATAAATATCTCTAAGTTCTATTTCAATAAGTTAAACCCCCTTCATGTGATCTAGAATTTTAATTCTTAATTGTTATGGACATTCTATTCCTTTTAAGATCTTTTCTTTCGATGGTCATTGCTTTTTTAGACAATACAATATTTCCCTAAGACATTTAGTCACCTTTAATTCCCATATGTTTGCAGCATCCTCCTGGATGTATTAATATTTCTTTACTTGCTGGAGAACATGTCAAAGGGGTTTTTGTGTGATAAACTTGTTGAAGCCTTGTGTGCCTGATGATATTGTTATTTCCCACTGAAAGTTACATAAAACATTTAGTTGGATATAGAAGTCTAGTTTAATGTGCTTTTCTTTCAACACTTTGAAAACGTAATTCCATTGGTTTCTTGAATATGATGTGGTCCTTGAAATTTTTAATGTCAATCTGATTATATTTCTTTATAAGTAATTGGATTTTTTCCTCTGGAACCTTAAAGAACTTTGAATTATTACTTGATGTTCTTAATTTTCACTATAATATGCCTTAATGTAGGTTTCTCCTAATTTATCAGGTTTTCCATTATGCATTCTTTCAATCTGAGCTTTGTACATTTTTCTTTAATTCTGAGAATTTGTCATTATTTCTTCTAAAATGTCTCGTCCCCTATTTATTTATTCTTTCCGTATAAAATTCATATACTAACTTATGTTGATATTTCTAGCCTCAATATTTTTATAACTTTTCTTTCATTCTTCCCATCTCTTCATCCCTTCTTGATATTTTTGGGAACCTTTTTTCAACCTGATTGTTGTAGATACTGTTGGTAACCTTCCCAACAGCTACTTGTACTTCTTTTTTGTTGGCTTTGTTTGTGTGACAACGCATCGATGTTGATTTGAGGTGAACAAGAAAGTCCAGTTGACACTGAATGGCTAGGAATGATCACCGCACCCTGGGAGCGTGCACCTGCGTGAAGGCTTAGGGTGTGCGGCCATCTTCCGAGACCAGAGAGCAAGGGAGAAAGGAGCCACCATGGCCAATGGTGCCCTTTGACCAACAGTGGCAAATGCAGTCTTGGAGGCCAGATTAGATTTGTTTTAGGGAAATTAAGAAATATAAGATTTTTTATCTTGTGTGTCACTGTGCATTTCATGCTTTTTGTCAGCATATTTGAGTGTATTATTTCATTTAGCCAGTGCTGGCTAATAGCATATGAAGGAAAGTATGCTGAGGACTTTGGGAATATTTTTCTTTACTACTACTATTGATAATAATAGTAATAATCACTCCTATGAACTATTACTGTTACTGACAATGATTATGATTATAAAGGAGGGTAAAGGAAAAACTCTTTCAACCCCGAGATTGAGCTCTTTCCTGACTCTGTCCTGATCCGGTCTCTAGTTTACCTGGCTGGGACGCTAACTGCCTTCCCTCCTCATTAGCCCCTGCACTATGTATCACCGGCACTGTCTAGATCAAACAGTGAGAGTCCCTGGTACTTAAATGCTGCCATTAATTTGATGCCAATTTCCACCACTGCCAGTGACTCCTGTTGAGAGGCCTCTTCCCACTGATTTGGATGCATGGATGATTATTCTTGGGGATTGGCCCACCTCAATCTTGGCTCCCTATAGCCTTGATTTGGGCTATTTTTTTTGGGCTTATGTCCCCTCTTTACCATCCTGATATTGTCATCTTAATTGAGACTGAATGCTCTGGGAACACAGCTCTGAATTGAAAATAGTGCCAGCCTGTCCTCAAAGAGGTAATAATCTAGGAAAGAGACAGATAAGTAAACAGACAATGATAATATAACTTCAAATATACTATAATAGAGATATTAAAATGCTGTAGTAGTGAAGTAGGGTAAGAAGTTTTTTGCTTAGAGAAGTTGGGGAATTGATGTATAGAAATAGTAACATATCAACTGAGCCTTGAAAATTCAGTGTTTTCATTCCAGGAGAGAAAATGTCACGTACAAGCATGGAAATGGGATTGTGCAAAAGCATGGTATAGTTGAAGGACTTAGATAGCAATTCAACTGCACCTCTTTTGAGCACTTGTATTATAGGTGTAGCAGGGTGAGATATTGAGAATTTAAAAGAGCAGGATGTGCCAAATCAACCATCTTATTTATTTTCTCTTGCCTATCAGAGAAAGGGCTTTGTCTTTGGGGGAAGGGGGAAGGGGACACTGGTACTGTATTTCTTTGGACTGACTTTTTTTTTTTTTTTGCCTCAGAATAAAGACTGATTTTTTTTTTGTTTGTTTGCTTTCTAGTGTAAGGGTCTGGAGCCTGACTCCATGAGTCATTCAATGCTTCTGTACACCATTAAACTCAACCGTTACAGGAAGCAACCTAGAGAGAAATATTAGGTTTTTTACATGGGTAGGAAGAGAGAGCAGCTAATGCCAATGATAGGCTAACTCCCAATAGAGAAGAAAGGATGGCACAAATAAGTAGAGTTGCAGAACTTCTTTGTGAGTTAGAGAATGAAAACACTGGCCACTAAGCAGGGGCTTAGTTGGCCCCTGCAAGTTTTGGTGGAGATCAGAGGAAGGAGGACAAACAACAGGGACCCAGCTCCGAGGGGCAGTGCTAGGTTAGATTTGATTTTCAGAAAATTAAGAAATATCTTTTTTTTTTTTTTGCATCTTGTGTGTCACTGAGCACTTCATCCTATTATCAGTGTATCTGAGTGCACTATTTTATTTTATTTTTTACAGAGGATAGGCACTGAATCTTAATTGTCTTTGTAACTTTGGCAGCTCACGTTATGCTGCATACAGAATAGGTTATCAACAGATATGTTCTGATTGAACAAATAAAATAAGTGTTAAGAATTCAGAGAGGTTGATATTACCGTCTACTGTAGATTTTATCACCATGATTAGGGAAATGTGTAACTTTTAGACTGACTTTCACAGGACTGAAGATGTTGGTGCTTCAGATTCATTATGATTTATTCTTGCTAAGGGATGAAATAATGCACACTTAACTGTAATGACAATTTAGTTTCTCTGACACCAGGGTTACTATCAATACAGAAAATGACATGTCCTTATTGAGAATGTTATCACCATAAACAATACACAGGAGAGGATTGTGTTTCTTTACTGAAGCTTCAGCATCATACATATAAGGGATGCTTATTAGAGACCCACGTTGACATTATTCTTTATGTAAGTTTCAAGCACATGATTCCTGAGACATTAAAAAAATTTTTTTTCCTTTTGATTTAAATATATTTTCATCTCTTAATATTTCTAAATATGGCAGGGGTTTTTTTAGTTTACATTTTTCACGTGTATAGATCATCAACATCTTATGACTGAATGTCGTATGAAAGGTGCATATCATTCATTAATCCTGTAATCTCAAATTACCATCCATCGGTATATTAGCATGCTAAATGCTATTCAAGATTTGAATCAGTATCTTTGGTAAGACGAAATTGTAAGTAGAAACTAAAACAAAACAACAACAAACCAGGCTGCCTTAACAGGGTGTGTGTTCAGAGTCAATTGACTGGGATTCGAGAACTGGCAGTACTTCTTGCTAACTGGTATAACTATGGGCAAGTTAGCTATTTCTTCAGTTTTGACCTGGACATGGACACTGTACTTACCTTACTGGATTATTGAGGTTTAAACGAAATAATACATGCAAAAGAGCTTATTATTACTTATTAATATTTTAAAAATCTATTTGCTCATCTTTTCTCTGTTACTGGAAATATGTTGATTTAAGTAATTCAATGTGTGTGTATGTGTGCATATTGTGTGGGTAGGGTAAGCAAAGGTGTGTTTATCTTATGATTTTCAGAGATTGGTTAGATATAGCATAAAATAGCAAAATAACAGCAATTTTATAACTGTTTATAGGGTATGTAGCAACAATATTACATTTATGTTTACATGCTGCCTGAAGGACTTCATACCAATATGGAATAAGTAAGTTCCTTTCAATGAGGGATATGGGCTCAGTATTCAATGTTTGCACACGATTATTTATGTATGAGTTGGGGGTTCATAGTCTTTCAAAATAGGTATCAAAAATAAGCACCTTGATTTTACATCAGATTTAGCCCTTTAAAATGCAAGCCTAATAAAAATATTCTGCCCATTATATGACAGCATTGTAGATGATTTTCTTACTTAATTTTCTGTTACTCATAATGTATGGATATTCCTAATGATTCCATTAGAGTTTAAATAACAGAATTCAGCACAAATGTATTTTTACTGAGCAGAAGAAACATAATTTCTCTAGAACTGCAGCTGCTGTAGTTGAAGATGAGGCTGTTACTATCCCTTAGGGAGATTACTGTCTCTGCCAGCTGACTTAGTTTTTATACAGCCAGCGATTTATTAGATTGCTTTGCTCTTAAGTGTGATAATAGGCCTTATGCTTAGCAAGGTTTAGAGACTTCCAGTGCATTAATATTTTATGGCAATGACAGGCAAGACACATTTTGTTTACCTAACAAGACAAGCCAAGCCAGGGCTGATGTGTATTGGAGATTAGCACTTTTAACTTGGAGGAACCCTGCCAATTATATATTTAGGGCTTTGCAATGGCTCTTATAATTGTAATCCAATCCTTATTTGGTACATAGCCACTATATGCAAAGAAATCATCATAGCCTTACAGTCTGGCCTAAATAGGAAGTAATCTCACTATTAACTCACTAATTTTAACCACATAATGACCATGAATTTTCTAGGGACTTCTTTTCTTCCACTAAAGATTTTATTTCACTTGGAAATTACTCAACCATGAGCTAAAGCTTAGGCAGATGCATGTATATTCCAATTCCATTCAGAAGATCCACTCAATTGATTTGATTCACTAAATAGGGAAAGTTTGTATCATAGTTCTCTTGAATTCTGGAATTTTATTGCTGTTATTGTTTTCTTGCTTTTTACAAGCTATTTAAAACAATGTGATTCATGGGCCTCCTACAGAGCAGAAGTACAAATAAATCATCACTCTTCAAAAAGACCAAGTGAGTTATTGTAGAATCATTTAAATTTTGTTTCCTTTTTTCATTAAACAAAGTTAACAGTTTCATTAGTGTTCTTATTGAACAAAAATAGTAAGTCTTGATAGTAAATGTTGAAATATTGGTACACTAATTTCAAATTATCTTAGTATAGCTAGCTCATATGCATATTTTTGAACATAAAATTACGTGTGCAACATTTCTTCAGTGTTCTTAAGGACTATGGGTGTTCCAATCAAATTATTAGGCAGTGATTATTTGTAACATTAAGCTGCATTTTATACGTTAGTTAGTAAACCCATAAGATAGATACTAAATATGATAACGATAATTTGCGTATGCAATGGAATTTGAAATTTCTCAGGTTGTCTCTGTCACCTTAGGATGTAACCTAAGGCATCATCTGCTCCAAGAAGTCGGAGACCTCATTAAGAAAGGGACTGGAAAGCTTCTACTAAATTGCTTATAGTACAGTTTTGGGGAATGTGGGGGAAGAAAGTGGCAGACACAGGTTTAGAGTATGAGGGTGGGACAATTTATAGGGAAAGAGGTTCAAATATGTTGAGAAGTGAGTCAGCACACGAGCAAAAACAGAAAACACTATGCACAGGCAGATTTAGAAGAATTGCTAATCCCCACAGTGTTCCAATGAGGCATAAACACAAACCACGGCGTGCCCTGCAGGGTCTCTCTGTGGGTTCATTACTTTTAACACCATTCTGTGCAAGCCTCAGAGGAACACAGCCAACTCCCCCATCTTGAGGTTAGCATCATCTTGCTGTGGCTGGCGCTCAGCCTGTGCTTGACTGAGTCTGCTGATGTTTCTGAGGGGGAAAAAGCCAGAAAACATTCGGTTTGGGTTTACGTGTTGCTTTCTTTTTTAAAGGGGGGTGGGTGAGGTGGATAAGGTGGGTGGGAGTGTGTATATATTTTCAACTTGGCTAATGTCTTGAAGATTACAAATAATCATCAGGGTTTGTTGTGGTTTTGGGGGTAGGGACCTAATGCGGAACCACTGACAATGCAAAAGCATGACAATAAAGTTGTGATATCTCAGTCTCTCCCATGTCTTTCAGAGTCTTTCTCCTTTCCCCATAATTGCCTGGAAAGTATTTATTTAAATGCTAGTCAATTAAATTTTGGTAATGACCAATGCAATCAGATTTATCTTGGTCTCTTCATCTTCTGTTCCTAATTTAGTTCTTAAGGAACACTTTTTGATTGCAGCCCCCCTGGAAGAAAAATCAGAGGGCGATGAGAGGAAGGAATAGAGATTGTGCTAAGCTTCATCAACCAGGAAATAGGGTGAGAATGGATTTTCAAAGTGCTGGAAAGGAACAGAGACAGACAGGCACATCTCTGTTCGCGCGTGATAGTTTCATGACTTTCCCCACTTTATTCATATGTTCAAGTAATATTTTTTCCTGTCTCCCTCCCCTTCCCGGGCCTCTAAGGCTCTCAAACCTGAGAGAAGCTCAAATACCACATTGCTGGGAAAGTGCTGACTCTGGCTTTCTTCAGGGAATTTAGAGGCCCAGTGACTTGGAGCCAATCACATGGCTGGTGATTGGCTTTGTCTCTGTTTTTCTAAGTGATTAAAAAGAAAACCACTTCAGTAATCCTCAGCCTCTGCTCTTGACTGGGATCCCTTCCAACCAGGCCCGCTCTGTGGAACCCTTGGGAGAAGGAAAGCACATGAGTTCTTGGCCAAAAAATTAGAAAAAGCAACAAAGACGCTGGAACTGAAAACTTCAATGTGGGCCAGAATTCAAGGGCAATGCCTTTTCTTTCTTTCTTTCTTTCTTTTTTTTTTTAATGCGTCACATTCAATACTCCAGTTTGATTTTAGATCTCCCCCTCTCAGCTTTCAGGGGCTTCACAAAACCCTGCAGCATTGTTTTATATACGTTTGCTTTGAACTCAGAGACAGTTTGGCTCTGAGTCGCCCTAGCAAATGTGGTAATAATGATAACGATGAGACGATTTAAATAGCGTAAGATTTTGAAGAGCAGTAATGTTGTGTTATGGGGATGGCGGATGCTGCTCTATCCTGTCTGACACTCTGAACTGGAGGAATTTCAGAACAAATTTCCCCAATTAATGCGTTTCTTAGACCTTAAACGAACAATAAACAAAGCCTAAATTCATTTGGTATTCTTTAGATTGACGTGTGTTATTTTTTATTCAAACACCCATATGTGAGTTTTAAAAATATAAATCAGTTGCCTGGCCGGTGAGGAAGGTGGTGCGTTGCTGAAGTCTGCAAGCCGGGGTTGAAATCCTGGCTCCACTCCCTACTTGCTCTACGATCTTAGGTCTTCTCATCTATGAGGTGGTGATGATAATGAGGAAACTTCCCCTGGGGTTGCCTGAAGCAGTAAAGAAGATAATGTTTGTAAATATCTTACATAGTACCTGCAACATAGGGAGTACTTAGTAAGAATTACTGCATTACCTTTAGAACAGGACAGTTGCTTTATGTTTTCTGTATTCCCACGTTATGTAGTTTTTGACAAAGGAAAGAATGAATAAAGAATAGCAGTGATTTAGTCATTTTCTCTAACTCTTTTTTTACCTTATAGGTGGATGATAAAATTCCTGAGTTTTTTTTCTTATGAAGTGATATTGGGAGAATATTTCTTTTTGAATATTGTAGTGTGTTTTCCTTTTTTTTTTTTTTTACTAACGTGCCAGGCAACTGTCCTTTCTGGAATCATAGTGGGTTTAGTGTGCTTGAGAACTTGAGTATTTTCTTGTGTTTACGGTCATACAAACGCAGACAAATAGAAAACAAGGTTATATAAAGTAACATCTGTACCTAGAATCACCTTCATTTAATAGCGATGTTTTGTATTGCTTTAAAAATACATTGTATTGCCATTTTTGCTTCACCCATAAATATCTCAATGAAAAGAAAATCCAGGAGTAATTATGATTTCTGCACATAAGACTTGCTATTTTATTTTATGCTATTAGCTATTTAATACTACAAGTATTTGTACAATGGTCAAAACATTAGAAATAATTACTCTAAATGTGTTTAAGCCTCAACAGAAAACACTTGTGCTCTAAAAGATCTAAATATTTAATAAGATTTTTGAAAACCACAATTACAGCTTTTTATAGCAAAGGAACTTTACCTCTGAGACCTGAAGAAAAGACTGTTTATTATGTAAAGAAAGAGACTTTTTATATTTTAATGTATAATTGAATAAGAATTGTACCTTTCCAATCTTACAGTCTACAGCTTGCTAAGAAAAACAGAAAAGTCATGTCAGAAAAATATTTTAGAAGGGTAGCACCTATTTATTTTTTAGGAAAATGTCCAAAGTATACAGAAGGCAGAAATCTTACTCATACTGTTTTAGTTTATTGAATTTTCTGTGCCTTGAAAATCATAGCACAATTCTCTGGAGAGACATATGAGGACGTATTACATCATAAAGTACACCAAGGATAGTAACCCGTGTTATTAAACTGTCAACATACATTATACTACAATTGGTCCTTAATTCAGTGCAACTAAAGCCACATTGTTGGCAGGAAGTTTAAAACATAAGACTATTCTCTAATCATCTAAAGCCTCAGGTACTTTAGGGAAAAAATGCTGTAATAATCACTCCACTACTCCATAGCTGCATGTGTGAATTTCATTGGTTTTGCAGAGCAAATGTTCAGCTATTACACGAAAGGATTCAGAAGGATTACCACGTAAAGGCTTTTCCTAGCGATGCTGTAGATGTCTCATTTCACAGCATATTAATAGTGGTTTTGTACAATACTAGCAGGGAGAAATAAATCTTAGAAACTAGAATTTAATGTTTAATTTTCACACAAATATTTAGGATCTGACATAGTAACATTGTTGATGCCATCAAACCTCACAATTATAGAAAGTTTGTGCATATTTTCAAAAATTTAAAATTTAGGTAATTCCACAGAACTGTGAACAGGATAGATGCTGGCCAATAATTTCTACAAGACTTCATTTGGAAATAGATAAGACGTTCACGAAATGGAGAATTTGCCAATGGAGACAAAAGTTCCTGTTCAAAGGTTGTTAAGGGTTTACTCTCACGTATGTGACATATATCATGTTATGACAAATTCCAGATGCTTACTTCATAGGAGGCTTTCAAAGTTAAGGGAAAAGAAGACATAAACTAGTGGCACATAATCATTTTTATTACTTGGAAGTGAGCAGAAGAGGCCAGAAGGGGTGGAACAGAAGACTTACTTTCTTTAACCTAAGTTATGCCCACCCACGAGACTGTAGGTGTACCCCAAATTGCATGTGGCATTTAATATATCTGGAATTGCCAACGTTATTTTTTTTAATGGAAGTCATATCTGTAATGTGAGGCTGCCTATAAACATCAGGAAAATCCATGGCATGTGAAATTTGATTTTTTTTAAAATAAGTTCTTTGTTTTCCATTGAATAATTAAATTGAGTTGACTTGAAAATTAGGAAAAACTGTTGGGGTGAAGGCAATAGGTTCCCACGTGGTTTTCCTACATCCATTCAAGTGTTGTCTCCCTCTGCCCTGGGTGTCCCCCAGAACCAGAGTGATCTTGGTAAAACACAAATCTGATGCGTAAGTGTCCTTCCGTTGCTTTTAGTGCAAAGATGGAAATACCTGAAGTGGCTTATCAGGCTTTGCATGATCAGCCTCTGCCAGATAATCCAATTTCATTTAATTTAAAATCATTTTATGCCTTGCTTTCTATGCCTCCAATTTCCAGTGTAGGTCACTCTGACATATCTATTTTTCCATTCTCATTTTGAACATACCAACTCAAGAAGTGCTTCCCTGGCCCCCAGAGTATTATGTGTTTTCGTAGTTCTGTGTATTTTCTTTATTAGGACTTCTATGGGTTTGCTTTCTACATTTATGAAAATATTTGTTCATCTCTCTCCTCATTTAGAATATCAATTCATAGTTGGCACCAGATACATGGTTTTTAAATAAATGAAATAGTGAAGTATTGCATGAAGTTAAACTAAACATAAGAACCAGGATGAGAGTCAATCTCTTTTACATTTCCAGCAGTGACAAGAAAGGAATTGTCACTCTAGCATGTGCTAACATTCCTCTTTGTAAAATCTGTGATAACTTGGGGTCTTGGCAAGGTATAATGAAGACAGAGATTGATCTGATTGTAGAATCTAAAGATCTTTTGATATTTGCGGTATTATGGGAGTTCTGTTATAGATGGATGCCCCTTCCTCAGAGGAGTACCTTTTGAATACTATTTCAGAATTATTTCCCAGCTTCGATGTTCGTCTATCACCGTGACATTGTCGGGGAAAGGGTCGACCTACCGCTCTGATCTTTGTTTCTGGTTTAGAGATGTTTATCTTCAGAGAGCTCTAGTCTCTTGTAAAAAAAAAATCCCCTGCTCTATCAATATTAAAGTATCATGGCTTAACTTTACATCTTTTACTTAGGTGTCCCCAGTCAATGTATCAGTCACATATAAATTGAATGGCTTAGATTGTGTAAGCAATCAAGGTCTTAGTGAAATGTTTCATGACAAAAAGTGTACAAGTAATGACCAACAGCCCAGAATATTTATAACGAATATAGGATGACAAATATAGACTAGACAGTACATTGTCCAATCCTTGAAAACAAGCAGGGAGAAATATTGATGACAGCCGACTGATTTTTGTAGGGTCTTGCTGCTACGTCAGTAGAGAATCCAGAAAAACTTCATTTTTGTTGACATCCTCTTCTACTCTACATGGTTGAACTTTTTATTATCATATGTTAAAATACGAATATCAGCAAAATAAACATAAATGATCCTTTAGAGTTGTTATAGAATAATTTTCAGATACAGGCACACCATGGAGATATTGTGGGTTTAGTTCCAGACTGACACAATAAAGCAAATATCACAGTAAAGTTAGTCACGTCACTTTTTTGGTTTCTAAGTGCATATAAGTTATGTTTATACTATACCTGCATTGTGCGATAGCATAATGTCTAAAAAATACACATATCTTAATTAAAAAAATACCCTACTGCTAAAAAATGCTAACTGTATCTGAGCCTTCAGTGAGTCTTTCTGCTAGTGGAGCATCTTGCCTGATATTGGTGGTGCTGACGGATCAGGGTGGTGGTTGTTGATGGCTGGGGTGACTGTGGCAATTTCTTAACATAAGACAACAATGAAATTTGCTACATCGATTGACTCTTCCTTTCATGAAAGATTTCTCTGTGGCATGTGATGCTGTTTGATAGCATTTTGCCCATAGTAGCATATCTTTCAAAACTAGACTCAATCTTCTCAACCCTGCTGCTGTAGTTTATGTAATATTCTAATTCCTTTGTTTCGCAATGGTCACAGCATCTTTACTGGGAGCAGATTCCATCTTAAGAAACGACTTCCTTTGCTCATCTGTAAGAAGCAACTCCCCATCTGTTCAAGTTTTACCATGAGACTGCAGCAATTCAGTCACATCTTCAGGCTCCACTTCTAATTCTAGTTCTCTTGCTATTTCTGCCACATCTGCCATAACTTTCTTCACTGAAGCCTTAAACCCCTTGAAGTCATCCATGAGGGTTGGAATCCACTTCTTCCAAACTCTTGTTAATATTGATACAGTATATTTACCTACTCCTGTGAAACATGAATGTTCTTAAGGACATCTAGAATGCTGAATTCTTTCCAGAAGGTTTTCAGTTTACTTTACCCAGATCCAGCAGAGGAATCACTGTCTATGACAGCTATAGCTTTATGAAATGTGTTTCTTAAAATAATAAGACTTGAAATTTCAAATTACTCCTTGATCCATGCGCTGCAGAATGGATGTTGTGTTAGCAGCATGAAAACAACATTCATCTCCTTGTTCATCTCCATCAGAGCTCTTAAGGGACTAGGTGCGTTGTCAATGAATAGTAACATTTTGAAAGGAATCTTTTTTTAATGAGCAGTAGGTCTTAATAGTGGGCTTAAAATATCCAGTAAATCATGCTGTCAACAGATGTGCTGTCATCCAGACTTTGTTGTTCCATTTACAAAGCACAAGCAGAGTAGATTTAGCATAATTCTTAGGGGCCCTAGGATTCTCGGAATGGTAAATGAGCATTGGCTTCAACGTAAAGTCACCAGCTGCAGTAAGAAGAGAGTCAGTCTGTCCTTTGAAACGTTGAAGCCAGTCATGGACTTATCCTCTCTAGCTATGAAAGTCCTAGATGGTGTCTTCTTCCAATGGAAGGCTGCTTCATCTACACTGAAAATCTGTTGTTTAGTGTAACCACCTTCAGGAAGTACCTTAGCTAGATCTTCTGGATAACTTGCCACAGCTTCTGCATGAGCACTTGCTGTTTCGCCTTTTATGTTATGGAGACGGCTTCTTTCCTTAAACTTTGTAAACCAACCTCTGCTAGCTTCAAACTTTTCTTCTGCAGCTTCCTTACCTCTCTCAGGCTTCACTGAATTAAAGAGTTAGGGCCTTGTTTGCATCAGGATTTGGCTTCAGGGAATGTTGTGGCTGGTTTGACCTTTTATCCAGACCACTACAACTTTCTGTGTCAGCAATAAGGCTGTTTTGCTTTATCATCATTCGTTTGTTCACTGGAGTAGCACTTTTAATTTTCTTCAAGAACTTTTCCTTTGCATTCACAACTTGGCTAACTGTTTGGCTCAGGAGACCTCCCTTTTGGCCTATCTTGGTTTTTGACGTGCCTTCCTCACTAAGATTAATCATTTCTAGCTTTTGATTTAAAGTGAGAGACATATGACCTTTCCTTTCACATTAACACTTAGAGCCCACTAGAGGGTTATTAAATGACCTACTTTCAATATTGTTGTGTCTCATGAAATAGGGAACCCTGGGGAAAGGGAGGGAGAAGGGAGAACAGCCAGTCAGTGGAAGAGTCAGAACACATGCAACATTTATTGATTAAGTTTATTGTTTTATATGGGTGTGGTTCATGGCATCCCAAAACATTTACATTAGTAACATGAAAGATCACTGATCACAGATCACCATAACAAATATAATAATCGTGAAAACTTTTGAAATATTTGAGAATTACCAAAATGTTACACAGAGACACAAAGTGAGCACATGTTGTTGGAAAAATGGCACTTATAGACTTACTTGATGCAGGGTTGCCACACACCTCCAATTCGTAAAAAATGCATTATCTGTGAAGCACAGTAAAGCAACGCACAATAAAACAAGGTGTGCCTGTATATTGATATGTTTATAGCATAATTTATCTAACATCTATTGTTAAATATATAAGAATTGCTTTTGATTTATAAACATATTGTCTAACTTTTGTCCTATATTTAATTTTACCCATGTTTTCCTGGAATATTCCACTGACTATAGAACTGTGACTTTCTAAACTCTTCTATAATTTATTATGCGTGGAAGTTGCCATGCTATATTTTTCTAGTGATTTTGCTCCTTGACTATCTCAGACCCTAGGAGTCTTTGGAAGTCAGGTGTATAAGTGCTCATGACAAGTTTTCCTGAAAAGTCAAGATTTCCTGAAAACACAACTTCTATTGAATAGATAGATAGTGTCTGCCAGAGATTCACATTCTTCTTCTATGTTGTAGATTCACTGAATCTCTGAATCACCTCTGGTGGAGGGACACCAGTGAACAAGAAAAGTATTTAGAATTTACAGGAACAAATAAATAAACTTGTGTTTAGCCACTGAGATCTGTGTTAAGCTACTGAAGTTTCAGGGTTTATCTGTTAGAGTAGCTATTATAACTCCACTAATATAATTCTTTACAAAAAAGTAATTGAGCTTAGGTGGAACATAGAAATTTACAGAACAGAATGACTTCTTTAGCTGAAATTTCATAACTAGACAGTCCCTGATTGCCTTGGCTAACACTCCCTTGAACCAAGAAAAACACTGACCCAGTCTTATTTTCCTCCTAAATCTGTTGCCAACTTCCTATAGCATGTTTTCAGAGTCAAAACTCCTTTTATTTAACATACAGTTTTTATGCTTTTTTTTTTCCTATAAGAAATTTTCCTGAAAACTGGGAAAGTTTATAATAAGCAAAGGTGTATTTTACAGACTCATCCAGTGCCTGGTAACATCCCATTAAAGATGTAACACAGAGGAATAAAAAAGATGATGAGATTCATGAGACAATCATGTCCTAAAATATTCAGAATGAATAGCATTTCATGATATAGAAACAACCAAAATCTGTAGCTCTTTACACAGTTTCCCCTCCCCCATCTGGTGGCTGTGAATATCAGACAATCGAGTTAATTAAGATTGTGGACTCATGGTGTAAAAGAAATAGCCTACTCCATAAATTTTAGCTGCAGCGGTTTTCAATTCGAATGAACGTGTGTGTATGTGTGTTCATTAACAAACCTGCTATTTCCTTCAAACATCTTGTAGTTTAGGTTAAAGAAGAATATTTATATATAGACTGAGATTTTGAAACCTACTGTCCTATGTAATCCACTCTGTTTCATTATTAGATACAATATTAGATGCTATGTTACTGTTTCTGCATTGCACCCATATGTCAATATATTGTAGATACTGCTTGGTTTCTCAGACTTTTTAATATGCATGCTCTTTTATGCAGTAAACATTGTCTTTTGTTTGTATACAGGCACTTACATCTGTTAACCTTTTCATACCTATGCACAGAGTCATGAGCACTCACATTTCACGTGAGTTGCCATGTAGACAGCACGACAGACAGGTAACAGTGGGCTTCCGCTTTGAGTGGGGTGAAGTGGATTTGATTGAGTTAAGCGAGTCACAGTGGTTACTAGTAAGTCAGACTTCATTTTATTTTCCCTGTGTCAAATAAGAGTTATATTGAATGCACATCCTGGTATTTATGGTAAACTTGTATTAGTAACTCATTCAAAATTATGTTCTCTTGGCTGAGGCTTGATTTTTTTTTTAAGGAAATAGATAAAGTTATAGCATGAGTTCATTTTTGTACTTGCTCCCAGGCCATTGACTAAGAATTAGTGAAACTATAAATTCATCATCTTGTCTACATGATTATCTTGTCTATGTGATACCAAAAGACATTTTGGGCAAATGCTGCCAGCACGTTGGCAGACTGAAATGTATTTTAGGATGGTGCAGACAGAGCCACAGAGTGATGTGACTGGGATGTTGTTGTTGTCTTACTTTATAACATTCAAAAATAATATTTTAAAAATTATTAAACGCAACCACACATATAAAAGTTCATAAAATGCAAGCAGGTAGCAAAGTGAATAATTATACAATGTAAACCCTTGTAACCACTACCTAAGACAAGAAATAGAATATTGTTGATGATCTTTATGTCACAGTGCTTGTGTATTTTTTTTCATAGATTCCTATTTGGTTTTAGCCGTCTTGTATTAGGGTTTGACGTTGATGTATGCCGTCTAAAAATAGATTTTAAAAGTTTTACTCATTGTAGAGTAACATGTCTCACTTTCTCAAGTAAAACATCAGGAAAATTTTCATTTCATTTGTCTTCAAAGTTATAATTTTTGGATTTATATGTTTGTTGATTTTCTTATCCTTTTAAGTTTATGTCCTAACGTAAGCATCTCATCTCTAATATTTCTGAAGCTAGGGAATATATGTCAGAAAAATAACATGAAATTCTACTCCACTGTGGTTGAGGACCCAAACTGCCATAAGAGATTGATTGTGGCTATTTTTCTACTCTTTCTTTACAGTGTTCACAGCTGGCTTAGAAGACTGCGTTCTATCTAATTGTTTTTTCTGCTTCTTCGAAGCATGTTGCTTCTTTTCTCAGGGAACTATACTTGTTACCTGTTAGCCTAAGAATTAGATTTAAATTGTCCATTTATATATTCAAAATAAATCAATCAGTCATGTCATTATTTATTGCTAAATTAATTGCTTGCTGCCCTTAGACCGGAATAGAAATGGTCTCATTTGTCAATTATGTCACACTTATCAGAGCATTTCATAACAACTGTCACTTTATGGCGCTATTTGGGCTTTGCAAATGTGGTATATAACTTTCTCTCAGTGGGCTTCCTCTTAGTGGAAGGAGAAGTTGATTTGAATTGAGTTAAGCACATTATCTCAGTCATTAGAAAGCAGATTTCATTTTTGTTTTTTCAAATACAACAGTTATATTGGGTGTGCAATTTGTGATAAACTGGTGTTAGTATATTTGTTTACAAATATATTGCCCTTGTCAAGCCTTGATTTTTATGAGATAGCTAAAGTTTTAGCATGAGTTCATTTTCATACCTGCATCAGGCCATTTACTAGGAAGTGAAGTATATAAATGAATTATTTTATCTCACCTTAAGCATTATATATGCTTCTATAGAAAATTTTCATAAACTATTTAAGACGTGTATGTAAAAAGTAAGTAAAAACTCTAACCAACGTGATTTAGTGAAAAATGGATTTATCTGGTTCTAGACAGACTGGTTTGAGATGCATAGCACACAGGAAAAACATTAATTAGTCTGGAGCTCTAGGTAAAGGTTAGGGCTAGAAATCCATGTTTGGGACTTACGTATACAATGATAAAGCCTTGGTTTGACTAATGTGTGGTTCATGTTCGTAGGTGCAGGGTATATGTTTTTGCCTTCAACCCCCAACAACATATTCTAGTTTTACAAATAAGACAAGTCATTCTAACAAAATAATAGATTTGATGGGCCATACCTATTATTATAGATGCTAGCGTTGGTATGGCTAATGGAATGAGATTGAATTGTTTGGAACTTACTTACTTGGTGTCAGGTGAACCATGCAGTTCATCTTTGTTTCAGCTCATGGTGCTCATGTAGATGTTATTTTTGTTTAGTTTATGATGTTCTACTCAGGTTAATATTTTTTTGGTTATTTAGGAATATACAGTAGTGGATTCAGAATCCCAGAAAACAGAAGAAACATCATGGTTTTGAAATATATTTGTTCCTTCTATTTGTCATCTTATAACTATGTTTTGAAAATCATCTGAGTCTTCTTATTTGATGCTCACAAATGCCCTGTGAGTAAAGCCAAATATATATTATTAATCACTTTTGATGTATGCAGAAATAGATATTCAAAATGTAATGGGACATGGTCAAGGTGACTCAGTTTATGAGTGGCTGAGTCCAGACGACATGAATTCAAGGGTTGTGAACTCAGGATTTATACTTATTCCACAAAGAGTTTATTTTTTATAGCATATTGAGAGATGTAGTCAGTTGGATTCGTTGACTATTGAGGCTTTTTATTTATATGTACTTTTAAAAACACGTATTTCAAGACTACCAGTCTGTTTTATAGCTGAGGAAGTTAAAGCAGAAAAATGTCTGGCGAGCACAAGGTCACTGGAACAGTTGTTGGTACCCTAAAATTTTGACTTTTACGCTGCAGAGAATGATAGAGATAATGTTCCTATACCTCCAAATATGCTATGCATTGTGGTTCATTATAAAATGGATGTTAGCACAAGTTGAAAGGGAAATTTATGTGTGGAAGCTTCTTTTTATTTTTAGAAATGCTCATTAATCTTTTACTAAAACATAACTAAAATGATAATAATCCAATTAGTTATATTTTTTTACTTTAAATATTGCAAAGGAAAAAATATCAAGTAGGTTAGGTCATCAAACATGACCTTTTTAAAAGATGTAATGTAACCCAAAGTCCCAAAGGCATTTTAAATTTGGGTTTATTGTATAAAGTGTGCCATTTGGTTATAGAGAAATTAAACAAAGAAATCAATTGTCATTATTAGTGCAGAGCTTACTCTAAATGAATGGTGTATGCTGTTAATGAACCATTGCTGCAAAACTAATAGAGCCAGAGAAGTAAATGCTATTCCTAGCACCACACATATTCCCCTAACATAATCGACCAAGCCAGTTCCCAACCATGAAAGTTGTATTGATTTGCACTGTTTTTTAAATAGTAAGTAAAAAATAGCTGTGACTTCCAGAGGGGGGAAAAATGACATGATTACAAAAAGCCATTTTCTTTTCAATTTTCAAAAAATGTATCTGTGACTGCAGAAAGCATGAAAAATACATCTTAACATAATTGTATGGCTCAGGAAAGCAACCAAGGAAAAACTTAATGTACAGGTAGCAAAATAAACACTATAGTCATTTATTATGTACTTAATAGAATACATTGATCGAAACTTCATTTGGATTTTAAAACTTCCAATTTCTGTCATCTAATTTTGCTACATGGTACACAATTGTTATTGAAACTAAGTTTTTGATACTTAATTATAAATAAAGATCATACGTGTTTGGAAAGTATATTCCTTTTTTGATCTATGGCACACATTGAAAGGAATAATATTCAGGAGAATGTTTGGGTATAAGTAGAAACTGTGGCTTCCCTCATTTAATCAGTAATGTTTTGAATTTCATCTTTTCTCTACATGTTAGTAGGTAAAGCAGGGAGGGCTCTGTGTGTGTACGAGGTGATGGTACTGGTTGCGGGGTGAAGGCAGGGGTGGGGTTTTCACTGTAGAAGACCGTGAGGCCGCATAGATCATGTAACAAATGTAGCTTTCATGGCTCCTTTTGAAATCAATCCAAAATATCATCACTCCTGTCCAAGAACACCCTACACATCAAACCCTGCAGTCAGATATATCATAAGCTATTTTCACAGTTTTATTAACACAAAGGAGGGACCATAATTTTTAAGAAAAGATTGAAATTTCAGAAATGTCTGTTAATGCCCACTCTAAAACTAAACTTTTGAGGAAAAGAAAAAAATAGATTTCTGAGAGAAATTAAACCAATAGTTCCTGATCTTATTAGATATTAAAATATTTAAAATATATATTTGGAAATGTCCCTTCATTAGTCTGCAATAAATAGCAAAGATGATTTAACCTATCTACACACACACACACACACACACACTATTGATGAAACATCTTAATTGTAATATACAGGAGGAATAGTGGAAAGTGATTTTCAGTCACATATTTGAATGCAAATGCTTGTGTGTCTCTATACTGGAAGATCCACTGAAGTAGCTGGCTGCTCACACCAATGTGTGGATTCACCATGAATATGACGGCCATGAATACGGACTGGTATGGCAACAGCAATAGCACAACACGATTTTCTGACTCAGTGGGCCATTCTTGGTAAACTTTCAGACAAAACGAAGTATAATATAATCTTCCTTAACTGTACATGGTAGCTGCCTTTTTGGAAAAATCAATGCATATTAAAACTCTCAAAAAATACTTTGCATGTATATGTTAAACATAGCTAGTATTCAGGCTCAGGATATTATAAACAAGATTTTTACTTCTGTGGCTGTCTAGCAAGACATTTCCAACTTGTGTGGGGACATGGAACAAAGCCTTACTGTGTGGTATTCTCTGTAGTATCATAGGATGTCAAGCATCGCTGGCCCTTCTTCCAAAAAATTAATCTACCATGATTGAGCAAACCTATAGTGCCCTCATGTATTTGCCCAATTTGGGGAGCGGGTGCTTTTTTTTAAGTTGTAGACTCTTGATATGCTTTTTATTTTATTAGTTATTAAGACATAGTTACTGCTGAAGCCTTTATGATATTTTGATCCACACATTACATGTAAGAAAAACTAGGGCAAGAGGAAGTAATTATACATTTTCAAAATATTAAAACAGAGCATTCAGCAAAATAATATCAAAGCATCAACCACATACTTACCAGAGCAACTATTTTGCGAAGTGAAGAATTACATAGAAACAAACTGGGCAACACTACACCCCGGCAATAATTTTCAGTTTTCAGCCATGTGCTTTGGCATGGTGTGTTGGCCTAGGGATGAGCCCAAGGCAGCACGGGGCTGGACTCAGGCCCAGCTGTGTCACAGATTAGTTATGGTACTTGGATAAGTCACTTACCTCTCTATGTGCACTTTTCTCATCCATAAAATAGAACAATGCTCACTCCGTCTACCTCATTATTAGGACACAATAGTCCCACATGTGAAAATACACTAACACTGACAGGCGTGCACCTTGTCAGGTCTCCATTTAGTATGTGAGCTGTTTATCTGTGTGGCCCTTCTCGCTTGCAGCTGTGCACTGCACAGTTCGTATCACTGAAAGTAATGAACGGTTTAGGACGTTTCAATTAACACTACAGCATAAGCTACCTACAGGTTAGTACAGTAAATAGTTAACCTGAGTGGTCTATATCTACATGCAGCATGTCAATATGTGTAAGTACATGTAATCTGTGTAAATATATTAGACACATAGTGTTTTTAGCTCGTCGGTTCACAAAGTACAGTCCAGGTACTCCTCTGGGTCCCCGACACTTTTTCAGGTCGCCTGCAAGTTCGGCTTTTCCTCATGATGGTGCTGAGACTTTGCTTATCCTTTTCATCTCTTTCTTTCTGATTGTACAGCGGCATTTTCCAGAGGCCACATGACATGTGGCATTGTGGGGGATGGGATGCAGAAGCAGATGTGAGGATATAGCTGTCTTTTGCAACCTTACATAAGTTATAAAATATAAAACGATATCACTTTTTGCACTAATTTTATATATATATCTGAAAAATATCTTACTTTTAATTTCTAATACAGTAAATATCAATAAATATAGTTCACACAAACAAAAATGTTCTGAGATTTTTAAATATTTTTAAGTGAAGGGTTCCTGACACTAAAAAGTTTGAGAACCACTGATTTAGATTATACTTTAATTCTGTCCTCATTAAGGAATTGGTAGAATTGGTTTTTCTATAGGAAAGTGTTTACTTTCTGGTCCTGTTTGGAAATTCGTTATTGTAGTTTTTGTTTTGCATTCTCTTTAGGTTCTTTGGGTGTCATTTTGATCTCTGTTCAAATAGTTACTTCTTCATAACATAATTGGTATAGCAACGCAAAAGTACTTCAGTCCCTCTATCTGTACGTGCTCTCTTTCTAAGGTGGGCATCTGCATTCCTCTGGTGTATGTCATCTTCGAAATGTCCAAAGCATTCCTCCCTTTCATCTGCACCTTGATGTAACTCACACAATTCATGCCACCTTCTTAAGAATTGCACCAAGCCGATAGATGGATTTTATGATCACTGGCTTTTTGGCAGATAGGAAATCACTTCTTAGGATGTATGAACTGCAATAATGGCACTGTTCTGCAGAAATAGTTGACTCCATAGGTTTCATATATGGAAGTCCCTAGCACGTTCCTGGCTGCTGCAATCCGGCACCTTAGCATGTCACTCCGTGGCCTGTAAGGGCTAGTATGAAGTGTGTAAAGCACCTTATGAATACAAAGCTATGCTATTGGAAACTAGGCTTGTTTTATTTTCCTTTTTACCTAAATATTTTTCTTTTTTTTAAAACAGTGTCCATAATAAAAGTTTGGTTGCTTTGATGTGTTTTAGTCAAGTCTCTAGGTAGCTGCTGTACATTTTGAATAATATTATATTTACTTACTGCACAGCTGATAATATTCTCTGCAATGGATCCAATCCTGCTTTTAACCCAACAGAACTGTATCAGTCAGATTATATAAAAGTTATTTCCCTCATAAACACCTTTTTTGGCATTACCACATAGGAGCATTAGGAGGTGCTGATATCGTTTTATAAATTATTTTGCCCAATAAGAGAGAATCTAGTCAGCCCCCAATTCATGAATGATTTATGTGCACAGACAGATGGCAGAGACCCCAAACAGGAGGCAGTACCCTGAGTTTCCGTGAAGGGAGCTCGTCTTGGTTTTCCAACTGAGATTCTTAAACAGGGAATAACCTGAACATTCTTGACACACTGTTTCAGGGTGACCTAGCGTCCTGAGAAACCCCACTTGGAGACTCTGGAAGCTCATAAATCAAGGGGACCTTGCGTACTGCAGCCCCTACTTGAAGATGTCACAGATTATATCCCAGATTAAAAATCCTGAAAATCTCAGAGGACAGAAACCTGCTTAACTTTGTTTAGTCTAACATTTCTTCAATTTCATTAGCCACAGAAACTTTTTATGAAAGAATGTATTTGTATATATCCTAGGACACTTATGTTTTGTCAGGGCATCATTTGGGAAATATGGACCTAGAGAAAATCCATCTCTTAAGAAGTTATAGAGAAATATCATATTTCTGATGCCTATCAGGGTTCATCTTGTTGTTGTCTTCTCATATCACTCAGCCCAGGTATGACCAAGCGTAGGCTGATCTGTATCCTTAGCTAGAGAATGGAGTAGATTTTCTGATAGGAGATGTATTATCCATATGGGTATGCCTGGGTGAATGTGTCATTAATACTATACTACAATTGTGTGATGCATTTTGCAAACTGCTATGGGAGAACACATTCTGAATTACAAATCTATCTACTTTATATTAAATGCTTTAAAGATAATCAGTTAGCAAATTGGGAACCGGCAGTACTAATGTTTTATCTTAAGGTTTGGAGATTCAATATAAATTTGAAATATATTTAGGAACAAAGGAAATGTTTGAGCCAAAGAAGGAACAATTTAGGATGAAAAGAAAAATGAAAGCCTGATAATCTTTTTAGTCTAATGCACTACTGAATTTTCATCACAAATGGCAAGCTTCCTTATATGTGTTCTGCAAAGGAGTAATCATCATCAACAAATATTTCTTAAAAAATGTCTGGCTGTGTAACAATGAATTTGTTTTGCTGAGACAATTCTGTATGGTGAAATATATCCACCTGAGCACACACACAGCCTCTAGGTCCCAGGAAAACAAACATTCATTCATTTCTAACTCTCTCTTCCAAATTTCCCACAACCAAAACAGGAACTTTAGAGCACTGAAATGCAAAGTGAGTAGATGTGTGAAAATGCTGACTGAATACAGAGCTGATACCTTAAATATAGCTGAGCCGCCAAGTATCCCCAGGCACACAGCAAGCCAAGCATGTTAACTACAGAAATGGTCCTCCAAAATCAACTTCAAAAGGTAGACTTAAAAAATCTTTGGAAGACTTTTCTATCCAAGTGGCTCTAGGGAATGAACTTACCCCAAATAGTTCAGCTCTCTTAGTGATGACTCTTTTCTGGAGCCATCCTATCAGTTATTTGAGTCTGTGATTGCGTAGTTTTTTTCAATAAAACTAACCTTAGAATTTCTCAAATGTTTGACATCCTTAAGGGGAAGTTCTTAATTTCTAAGAACGCTGAGAGAAAAATTGAAAAAGACAATAAAAGATTCATTATCGTAAATTGAAAATAGGAATCAATTAATCCTCATGTGAAGAATGAAACATTTTGGGGTAGTTGAGCTTGGTTATTTTTCTTCCTGGAAGGGCCTGTTGCTTTTTTTAGGGACCCTGCTCAAATCAATTTTTTTTTTCTATCTCTACGTGCTCAATTTTCAAAGGGACATTCTAATTTTATTTCAGCCAATTGGAAAAATAAAAAATCACTTAGTAAAATACATAAAAGGTAATGTTTCCTTCCTTCCTTCCTTCCTTCCTTCCTTCCTTCCTTCCTTCCTTCCTTTCTTCTTTTTTCTTTCTTTCTTTCTTTTCCTTCCTCCCTTCTTCCTTTCCTCCCTTCCTTCCTCCCTCTTTCCTTCCTTCCCTTTCTTTCTTCCTTTCTTCCTTCCTTCCTTTTCCTTAGTGGTAGGTATGAAGATATTTACTATGGGGAATTCTAAAGGCATTAATTTTCAGCACCATACAGCCAAGTGATTTAAAATGAATTTTTGTTAATAAAAAATGTTAATTTTTGTTAATGTACATTCTCTAGTGATGATGTTCCCTTCTACATACATCTCCACAATCGTTCATTGATTTTTATTTCTTTGACCAGTTGCAGTTCCCTGTAAACCGAATACACATACTCAATGGGCATATAACCAGATTACTAGACCAAACTCTTATATTCCAGTATCTTCTAAGGAGCTTCATAAAACGCTATATACCTGGGCAAGGGCCTGCAGTCACAGCACCTCAGTGCTTCCATCCATAAATGCTCTTCTCCTCCAACTCTTGATACAGGATAGATTTGCAGTGAGCATGTCTTAATGCTTATTTCACTTGCATTTCCCTTTTTAGAAACACTTTATAAGGCTTGAATTCATTTATAATGACTTAATCAACTTTGCAGGGAAACGTCTTCTTTTAGAAACACTTGATGATCTCAAAATGGAGTACCTGCATAGGTCTCAACATTCTTTAATAGTAGCTCATTAGATATTTGTTAGCAGAAATCACTGGAAGAAAACAAATATCTTTGTTTCACAGAAACAACTTGAAGTACTTTACTGTAATGCTTTTGGGCCATGAAAACTCCAAACTCTTCATTCAACTTTGAAACCCATGTGGATAGCCAGGGCAAAGCAATCTGTATGTTTCTAATTAATTTATACTTAACTCATCAGAATGTTGTTTCCTAAGAGCTATTTGATGTGGAAGACCCCTTATGAGCCTTTCAAATATGGCTTCTAAGCATTTTTTCTTTGAACCAGAAAGTCACATTTTTTTTTTCCTGAAGTAAATGGAATTCAATTCTCAAAAGGCTTAGTTTGGTTCAAAAAATTATCAGACGCACACAATCTGACAAAACATGTTCTCTCACTTAAATGGATTAACTCATGCAGCAGGCTCTAGGAATTAAAGGGCATTTCATATCATTAGACAAAGATTTACTTAAAATGGCCACAATGTTAATGAAATTTTTGTTTATTTAGCAATGCTCCTAGATAAAATAATGTTAAATGCATTCATGTGAGTGAACATAGGTATTGCTGCAGGAAAATGAAAAGGAATTAAAAACATTTTATCTGGAAAGTGCACACTGGTTTCTACAGTGTATGTGCAAAGGGTTTATTCTAGTATTATCTCCTTGGTTTCAGTACTAAAGTCAATGTTGTACACAGGAGACTCACAGATTAGCATCATCCAATATTACTTTTCTTATCCTTTATACAGGGATCCTGAAAGCAATGATTATCATGGTGAAATACAATAATAAATCCAGAGCACAACCACTGACAAATGTTCCAGGCCTGTCATGATTATGTTTGCATAGTCCAAGTGTGTGTGAGTATTATATTTTCATTTAAATTCGTTCCTTGATATTGGTCTTACAAGTACATTTTTGCTTTCTATCTAATAGCCACTTAGTTTGAAATACTCACATTGATTTTCAAATCCATTATATCATAATTGCCTAACTTAACTTTTTTCCCATTCGTTGTAGCAAAAATTTTGTTTGGAAGCTTCTTGTCAATGCACATACTACAGAAAAAAAAAATTCTTGGAGCTTTCCTTAACGTATGCTCTTGTCTCCAATATACAAGAATCCTTAGATATGCCTGTGTGATTTTTTCTGCCATTTATACCCAAATTTCTCCCTTTATTCAGACCCACACTAATTCATCATCCCCTACTATCTTCTGGTTAATGATTATTAATTTAGATTTTTTAGCATCTTGACAGATAATTTTAGTTGGCAGACATGAATAAGTATATAGAGGGTTTTGCATTGTTACCAGTGAGTTTTTTGGGTAGTTGTATACTCTTTTGGCACTAGACTAATGGATAATCCCATTAGTGCATACAAATCATCTAAATATCTATTGACAGGACAGATTTCAATCTTTTTTACCAGAACAATTTTTGTTGGAAATAGTGTAAAAGCCACATCAATATGAGCATAATGTAAAAATAAACGTAAATTCCATAGAATTCAAAATGTTTCTGTGTAGAATCAGATATAGCTTCAGAAAGTTTTTGATATACTAGTTAGAACAGAACTCAAATTGCTATTTATTAGGTTAAGAAACATTTTCACAGAGGCAGCATCTCTGATTTCAGTATGCACATGAATATTTTAAAATGAGAAATCCACTGAATCCATTATTTTCACTGTCACTGAAGCAATAGATGCTTTTTGTGTCCATGCATTTCCCCGTGGGGAGATTCAGAGTTTGGGCAATATAAGCACTCCACCTTCAGTGAGTTTATAATCCAAACTCTACAATCCCGTTTTCTTCCTGTAAAGGGCTATAGAGTCATATTCCCCAATTTCATCTTTAGCGTTTGGTGCGTAGGCTTTGAAATGAAGTTTAAAATGTCATTGCCACAACCTGAAAAATAAGTCTACTTCTCTGATTTCTGATGTCCTTGCATATTTCTCAATGAGAGTTTATTCCAAGAGAGCACTTTTAAAGACCTTACAACTCCTCCCTCCTCTCCCGCCCTTGGAGAATTTAATTTTCAGGCAGCATCAGTAGGGAAAGATGGAATGTCTTTTGCAGTTTCCTCACAAGCTAGAAGGACATTTAAATAGAGCAGTGTTTGTGTACCTTGTATCCCTATTCCCGATGAGAGCCACAGCAAACAGCTGAAGCACACTTTCCACTGGGGGCAAACTGAACCGGCAAATTGTCCAGTTCACTTGTGGGTTATAAGCACATTAGTTACGATCAATTCTCCCACAGGATAAAATTCAAAGTATTATCAAAGAACAAAGATCTACTTTCCAGCAAATCCAGTTTGACTATAGGTAGAATTCAGATGAATAGAACTGAGAGAGAGAGAAGCAAAGAGAGAAGAGAAGGAAACGAGAGAAAGTAACTTCTCGACACTTGATAGTAAAGAGAAAACAATTTCCATTAGCTTGCAAATGGTTTCATAGATGTTTACTTATTTATTTGACTCATTATGTTTACATGGGGTGAGAAAACTACCATAATAACGTTTTAAATCATCCATCCCTGATACAAATATCCACAAATACCTTTAAACACCCCAGAAATTGAATTATTCTACTATGAGGTGATTAGAACCCCTTTCAACAAATTAGTAACTTTTATTAACAGAAATAATTAATCTAGACCAGAATTATACCCTCTAATTTTGCTATGGTAAGTGTAAATCAGATTTTACAAGAACATGCCAATCACATACACCGATATGAATTATCTGATTTTATTATGTTGTCCTTTCCTTGAACTCGGGTAGTGTGGGAGCATGTTATTAGAACTCCATGCTTTCATTCAGGTCAGCGGTGTTCCTCAGAATGTTCATGGGGTCTATATGCTTAGTCTCAGGTAGCAAGAAAGCTGCCGGTTGAAAAGAATCACCCATATGTTTCAATGGGATGAGGTGTTATACTTCCACAAGACAATTAACTGGTTAAGTTTAATAACCCTCTTGAGATATTAATTTGTTATTATTTAGGTGTAAAAGTGTTATATCCCAGAACGTGGTACATTAAAGTGTGCTTAAAATGGAAATATTTTCAAATACAACTAGGGTGTTGCAGTTTCATAGCATGATGCTTTTCATTGTTTTAATGGAAAAGAACAAATATTTTTAATATTCTTGTGTTTATTTTTACTGAGGGAAAACTCCTGTAAAAGTGAGAGGGCAGTTTGATGTCTAAAATTGACAGGGTAAATTGCTGGTTTATCATGTAAGTGTCTTTTGTAGGTTGGAAGTGAAAAATATTTTTAATTTAAAAGTGAATTTTGAGATCTGGGCATGCTCACTGTACATCATTTTAAAATTATTAAAGTAGTTTGATTTAATAGAGTGAATAATCTCAGGCTGAGAAGTACTTCACTTTGCACTGCATAAGCTTAGATGTTAGAACCTGATCACTTCCCAGCTGAAGAGCTTATAAAAAATGTGAAGTACTCTAATAATTTTAAATTACTCTATATTGCACATTCTCAGGTCTCTGATCACCTCCAAATTCAAGTGCTTATAAAACTGCTCCCATAATTTTAAATTGCTATGTGCATAGTGATATAAAATTGTGAGAGTGCTTCAAAGTTTTTTAATAAGTGCTTTAATTTAGAAGCAAGTTGAGAAATACTCCAGTATAACTTCAAGAAATTATCAAACTTATATAAAAATTAATCCTCTGGAAAGAAAATTACATTATGTATAACAGGGTGTGGGCTCTGAATAAATGTATGTGGGGACGAAGATACCAAGTGCTCAGGAGAAGTCAGTAAATGAAATGTAATAATAGGGTCCTGGAGGTGTTTGTTTTGTTAACTTTGCTCATTGCTTGCATGAGGCTATGGTACTTGGAACTCTACCAGGAATTTCAATTCCTTTAAGGTGAAAAAAAATGCATTTAGGGAACTTCACTCTCAATTCGCAGCGTCTTTGAGGATGTCAGGACATTTCTCTTGAAACTATGGGAAAATGTCATTGTTAGATGAGAAGAATATACCTTAGAAAAGGAGGGGGTGGAGAAAAGGGGGATAGATGGAGGGAGAGGGAGGAAGGGAAGGAGAAGGGGA
This sequence comes from Propithecus coquereli, assembly GCF_000956105.1. Classification (NCBI taxonomy): domain Eukaryota; kingdom Metazoa; phylum Chordata; class Mammalia; order Primates; family Indriidae; genus Propithecus; species Propithecus coquereli. Next base: position 4,113,818 of record NW_012155062.1, on the reverse strand, counting down.
AAAGGGGAGGTGGGAGGCGGAACACTGGCTGGCCAGGAGGGAGAGTTTATTTTGAAGAGGTCTTTCCCCACCTGTCCTCTCGGAGTGGATATGGCAGCTTCTGGACATTCCTGACTAGTTAATTTATCATTTTCCAAAGGTAAATATGGCATGTTTTAAAGTGTACTCATGGGTGAATAACATTATTTTCATTAAGAACAGAGTTCTTCTTGTAAACCAGTGGTCTGCTAGTAGAGAAGCACCTAGATTTTGTTTTCTGACTGTACACCACTTTTATTACGAAGTACCGGTAGGTTTGATTTTAAACACGCTGCCTTCCTACACAGATCTAGAATTATCCCACATATTTGGGGGACAAAATATCTTGTGATGTGCCAGCTGCAAGTCCCTGTCGTCCCTGTCCTGTCGAGCTTGTTTCTGATGCTGTTCAGGTGCACACGGCCGTATGCTTCGAGTCGCTTGGTTTGTCTGACTGCATTACCCAGAGCTCCTGAAGTATCAGACTGTTTGACAGGAACACAGGCCTCTGATAGATTTAGTTAGAATTTTACAATATCTTTGATTAATAACACTAAACTGAAATACATATAAGATAAAGATGCTCTTTTGTCAAGTTGTCGAACGTTTAGGATTTGTAATATATTGTGATTCTTTGCACATTTTCAAATTTTGCTAACCTTCCACAGCCTTAGTGCTAAAGAAAAGACATTTACATTTTACTGAGGTGCAAAGGAAATAAAAGGAAAATGACTGCTTATTTCAGCAGTTCATGTTTCAATGTGAGAAATTAGATACATCATTGGGTTCTAAGGTATAATAAACAGGCGAATGTAAGTAGTTATTAAACACATCGCCATAAATACTACCCATACACCAAAACATTTGAAAAGTTCCTCACTCCATTTTTGGTTTTTGTAAATATTCCTTGAAAATAACTCTATTTTCATGTATTTTTTTAAATATAGAAGATTAACCTTTGTAACTATAGGGAAATAAAATTTTCTGAAATGTAACACCAGGTACGTATACAAAGTAAAGAACAGAAAAGACGTTTGTGAGATCTGAAAAAGAAAGGGGCTTTTCTTAGGACAGTTTATGGTTTATCCTGTATCACCATTTTCTAGATCTTTTCTAGCAGTTTTTAAAACAAATTGAATTCTGTGTCCCCAGTGGAACACCCGCTGGTGGCCTGGAAATGTGGGCTACTCTGATTATGCAGCCTCAAAGACAGGGATTCCCCGGTTCTGTTAAAGTGGTGGGTTTGCTCTCCCTGGCAGACTCTGGTTATAATTTCAGGCTAGAATTATCTTAGGATTTTTCTGCCTGACATGGTTTGTTTCTATTTCTCCAACCTTCACAGACATTCATTTCAAAACCCACTCCGCACTGGTTTTTGTTCTTGCTGGGGAAACAGAGGCAGTGGGGAGGGAATGGCAGAAGGAGTCTCTTTTTCCTGATCCAGTGCTGGGCAGAGAACAAGACGTCTTTTTCTTACCATTGTCAATGAAGGACCATGCCTTTGACTGTCAGCTTATTTAGGTCCTATGCATTGCCTTAAGATATTGCCCCAAAGATCAATACCCTGATCTCCTTTCCATCTGCCTAGACCAAGATAATTAGGCTCTTTACTTTGTTTTGTATATAATGAAGGGGGCAACGAAGTGCTAGTAGGGAAAAAGGCTACCTCCCTGCAGTAAATATATTGACATTTACAGACACCGACAGAGCACAACATGGAGAAAGTAATGACAAATTTGACTGCTTTCCCCTCTTTCTCTGCTTCCTGCTTTAGAGCCGCTGCATCCCACAGTGAATTACTGGCTACAAAGCGAAGGGACTGCTCAGGGACTGACAATTGAGAGCATTTACAATTAGCTGAATTGATTAACCTTTACAGATGCTGTTACTTTATGAGGTGTTTTTCTCAGCCCTGGTTGAACAGTATGCCTTATTGATTCAACACACTCCTTTACGGGAGCCCTGGTTTGTCTGTGACTCCACCAGTCACAACGCCTGCTCTGGTAATCGCCTCTGCATGTTCTTGGGAAAACTTGACACGGAAGACTGATTGGCATTATGTAAATGGGCTCCCCGTCTCCCTCTGAAGCCAGGGTGCAGTCTGCCTGCCTGCTGCTCTCTCCTGAGGCTGCAGACACAAAGGATGCCAGCTTCTGTGCCAGCATATCTCACTGACGTCCAGTTCACTGCCTTCCTCCAAATCTCTGGTTTTTATTGAGATTTCCTTTAATAATTTGTGGGGGGTGTGTGTGTGTTTAAGTACAGAGGGTGGTGGGAAATTGCTGAAAAATAGAATTTAGATTAGGTTTTTTAAGATTATAGAACAACTTCAAGCATCACTTTGGCTAGTGATCCCAAAATCTATGACGAAAGGCATATTCTTTGTAATGGGTTTCATTCAAAGACACTCTGCTCAGAAATAATAAATATCACCTAGAAATGGCTGCCTTTCATCCTTCGAACTCCATAAAACTGTATCAGTACAAGGTAAATACCATTTGTTCTTCCCTCTTGTTCCCTTCTCTCTCTACATTTTCCCCTCTATCCTTTCTTTCTTCTTCATTTTAAGTGGTAATTTTTTTTGTGATTTTTAAAACAACAGGACTGCCGGGTTGAAACACCATGGAGCAAATCTATCAGCTGCCCTACGAGTGTCTCTTAAACGCTTCCTGTACCCAAGACCAGCTATTAATACATGGTTTGTGGGGTCCAGAGCAAAATGGAAATGTAGAGCCCCTTGTTCAATCATAAATTATTAAAATTTTCTAAGTGCTAAATAATAGAGCATTAGATCCAACTCGGGACTCTCCTAAGCATGAGACACTGTGTGGCTGCCCAGGTCACGTGCCCAGGAAGCCAGCCTTGCCTTCACCTTGGCTTTTTGTGAAAATGTTGGGGAAGGCACGAGCCCGAGGTAGTGGTATTTGTTTTCTTTTCCGACTCGAACTTCTCTAATGTTGAGACTGTTTTTTTCTGGGTCATGCGGAATCACATATGCTTGTTTCTTACTTGAACTGCTGCTTAGCTGGATCTGAACTAAGACCACCAACCTTGCTTGCACCTTCGGCGTAGCAAGGAAACCAAACCCAGACCCTGGCAACCTGAAGCACTCTTATCCAAACCAGAGTTATAAGATTGTTTTTTTGTCAGTTTGTGCATCCAGTTATGGCTGAAGAAAGTTTGTTTTGCTTTATGTGATTAAACTGAATATTTGGCTTGATGCACATGCAAATACATGTACATTTATTCCACTATAATACACATACATATTCAAATGCATAGGATTTTTCATACATATATGTGCGTAACAGAATTGAGTTTATGGCATTCCAAGGCATAGATGAACAATGATGGAAGACAGTTATTTTTTAAATGAAGTATTGATGCATTTTTAAAGAAAAAAAATCAGGGAACTGCTCTAACAAAGTCTGCAGCATTCACAGCATGACAAACAAATTAGAAAACAGCAGATGCAGCACAAATTAAGATGTATTTAGCACAGCAGCCCATCAGATGTGTGAATGTCTTTTGTAACTCAGCTTTGCAAGGTTGATGTATTGCACTCTAGACAGCTGATAATGAACCCTTCCAGCAATTAGAAGTAGAAATACTGAGGAGTCAAAATTATGCTGTTCCCAATGGGTCAAAAAAGAAAAAAACACCCCCAAAACCTATGTGAAACTTCTTTATGTGCTTGCAAAACAAAGAGAATGTTTCAATTTATATACTAGTATGTTTGAATTTCTCTTGCCTTTTAAAAATTCCTACTTCATTTTAATTACCATCCGATTCTAAAGTGTCATTAAATAAGTATGAATTCTGTTGCAGTTACACACGTTTTATGGCCAATACAATGTCTTTCTTTTATGGGATGCATTATTTAGTAATCTTACATTAAGACAATAACTTCAATCATTATGCCTTCAAATGGCAATAAGCATTTTAATGGCTTTGCTGAGTGGCTTTCTGACTCTATCGTTTTGTTTTCTCTTTAATATTAGAGCATTGTTTTTATTTCTATGCAGAGACTATGCACCTCCCCCTTCCCCAATTTCTATTTTCTGAGAGCGATAGTACCTTTGCATTAGGGAACAAAGCACCAAAGTCCATTTAATAGGCAAAATTCTATTCCAACCCAGTGCCAAGGCTAATGATACACTATTAATGTTTGCTCCTTTTTTTCGTCAATATTTGATTTAAGCAAGCCTATCATATCCTTCCAGGAGGAAGAGGTGCCTGGTAGGATTAGCAATAGTCCAGCGTTCTGTCAAGTATGGGTTTTGACAAATTTAGAGAGCTTGAAAGAACTCACTAGAGAAAAAGCCAAACACAAAGGTGGAAAGACAATAAATAAGAAAAGGAAAGCTAATTGGTGTATCCTGCCTAGGAAAGAGTGATCTGATGGGTGATTTAAAGTCTGACCTTCCTCACATGAAAAATCTCAGATCATTCTGATATTCACGGTCTGAAAGAAGTCAGCATCGCAGATACCATTTCCTCTTGAGTCTGTTTTCTGCTGTTCTCCTGATGCAATCTGTATGCTTAATCCCAGACTTCCAAAGAGCAACATCTTAGCATCAAATTCTACATGAGTTTCAATTCATCACGAGGGTGAATTGAAACATTACATTCACAGTTCTGTATGACAAATAAAAATGTCAAAGTGCATGTGCTGATTGGCCACATCATGAACACAAAGAACAGAATTTATTTTAAAAGGTGGTGGTCTTTCCTCACCTCCCAGAAAAGGGTGCATGTGAAGGCCTTTATGTCCTGAAGATGAAAGGGAAGGATGTCCTCAAACTCTTACAGTAGGAGCCCACTTAGGTGGCACCAACCTTGGCTTCCAAATGGAACAGCAAATCTGCAAAAGGAAAGGCGATGGCACCTACACCATACATCTGAAGAGGACGTGGGAGAAGCCTCTGCTGGCAGCCCGTTCAGTGGCCATTGTTGTCACTGAAACCCCTGTTGGTGTAGCGTCATGTCCTCCAGGAATACTGGCCAGCAGCTGTGCTGAAGTTTACAGCTGCCACTGGGGCTACTCCTGCTGCGGGGCTCTTCACTCTAAGGACCTTAGCCAACCAGATCCAGGCAGCCTCCAAGAGCTGCATGGTCTGTTGGTTGCTGCTGCCAGGGCTGACCACTAGTCTCTCTCGCAGGTGTCTTATGTTAAGCTGCTTAACACACATTCTGCTCGGAGCTATGTGGACATTGCCACCCCCTGCAACAAGGGAGCTCACTCAGTGGGTTCGATGTGGTGGATGCTGGCCTGGGAAGTTCTGCGCATGCGTGGCACCATCTCCCATAGACATCCATGGAGGTCATGCCTGCTGGCTGCTTTTGCAGAGATCCTGAAGAATTTAAGAGGAAGAGCAGGCTGCTGCTGAAAAAGCTGTGACCAAAAAGGAATTCCAGGGTGAATGGACTGCTCCATCTCCTGCATTCACTCATACTCATCCTGAGGTCGCAGACCGGTCTGAAGGCATGCAGGTCCCCGCTGTGCCTTGTCAGCAGGTCCCTACTGAAGACGGGAGCCTCAGCCTGCCATGGACTGGTCTGCAGTGCCCACTGCTCAGGCCACTGAATGGGTAGGCACAACCACGGAGTGGGCTTAAGCCGTCCTTCCATGGGCTCTTAAACAGAAAATGAGGCAGAGAAGATTAGAAGTCATGTGGTCCCCTGAGAGGTCATGAGCTACCAGGGTGTAGACTGGAATAGGCCTGAAGGTGTTTTATTTATTTAATTTTCTTTTCAATGTTTGAAAGTTGATGCAACCGTTTTAAAACCATGAGATTTCACACAAAGATTTGGATTTCAGCTTTTTGACAAATCAGCTAGCAATGAGCCTGCCTTCCCACATGGTCACCATGGAGACCTGCTACCTTCAGGTGGGTGGGCGCACACCAAGTCCCCACGGTCCCATGCCCCCCATTGCCTTCCTCCCCATTAGTTGCTGCTTATCATCCCGCTAGCACCATTGGCTTTCTGAGACCCAAGTAACTGTTGTTACCCAACTGATATTTTATGTTACCTGTCCAGCCCTTCTAGGCATTTATCTTTATGGCTCCTGCTGTTCTGAGTATCCTCATTTATGAAATCAAAGCAATAAATTAGGAGATCTTTTATTTTTTTTTATTTCAGCATATTATGGGAGTACAGATGTTTAGGTTACGTATGTTGCCCTTGCCCTCCCTCCCCCCCTAAGAGGAGATCTTTTTCAAATCAAATGTTTTATGATTCTATTATCTATTTCTATTTGTATATGGAGACATGAGGGAAAAATGAATAAGGAGAGATCTGTGGTGGGCATGAGAAAGAAGTGCTAGAAGAAAATGTGAAACATTGTACTCTATTACCTGATGGAGATTCTGAACTCTCTTTATCCCTAACATAAAAAATGATAATCCCTTACATCTGCACAATGCCTTAGTACTTTTTATTTATTTATTTATTTATTATTTTTATTTTATTTCAGCATATTATGGGGGTACAGATGTTTAGGTTACATATGTTGCCCTTGCCCCCGCCTCCCTGCCCCCGCCTCAAGTCCGAGTTTCAAATATGTCCATCCTTCAGGTGGTGCGCATTGCACTCTTTGTGTATGCATATACCCGTCCCCTTCTCGGTCCTCCCCCCTCCCCTCCCCCTCTTCCCTGCCCAACATCCAATAGATGTTATTCTCATATGTGCACTTACGTGTTGATCCATTAATACCAATTTGATGGTGAGTACATGTGGTTCTTGTCTTTCCATTCTTGGGATAACTCACTTAGTAGAATGTGTACCGGCTCTATCCAGGAGTATACAAGAGGTGCTATATCACCATTGTTTCTTAAAGCTAAATAGTATTCCATGGTATACATATACCACA
>NW_012155062.1:4083802-4106254 GCF_000956105.1 Propithecus coquereli | reverse complement strand
GCCTCGGCCTTCCAGAGTGCTAGGATTACAGGCGTGAGCCACCGCGCCCGGCCAGGACTTTCTTTTGAGACAAGGTCTCACTCTGTTGCCTGGGCCAGAGTGCAGTGGTATCATCATAGCTCACTGCAACTTCAAACTCTTGGGCTCAAGAGATCCTCCTGGCTCAATCTCCTCAGTAGCTGTGACTACAGGCAGGCACCAGCACACCCAGCTAATTTTTTAATTTTTTTATTTCATTTTATCCTTCCGTAGACATGGAGTCTCACTGTATTACTCAGGCTGGTCTTGAACTCCTGGGCTTGAGCAACCCTCCTGCCTCAGCCTCCCACTGTGCTGGGGATTACAGGCACGAGTCAACATTCCCAGCCTTTAAGGACCTTGTTGTGGTCTCTTGTGGCTGCATAATTTTATTTTTCATCAGAGTTATGGCCTTTTCTTAAAAGAGTAGAAAATACACTGCCAAGGAACAAGGCTGTTGGAAGAGCAATGGTTTAACCCAGGTTCTCCTGTATTGTATTGATTTATGAAGCAGGTGTAAGGAACAGTCACCCAGCTGATTGCGGCTATTTTCATTTCAGTATTGTCAATCTGCAATACACCATGGTGTTTAGTAACAGCTGGGAAGACACAGGTAATTTCTATGAAGCCAGGACTCAGATAAGCACCACCACACCTGCAGCAGTCATTTGAGAAATTTTGCTTTTCTTCATTTCCACTTTAGTTTGGATTTGTAGGGAGAATGAAGTCAGGATGACTATCCAAGCTGATAGTTGGTGGTGGTGTGGTGCCTGAGAAAGAAAACTGGCCTCAGATTTCAGAAGCCTGAGTCCTGAGCTTGCCAAGTATCCTTGTGTGACCTTCACTCATCTATAAAAGAGGAGGATTACATCAGCAAAACCTACCCAATCTGTGTGACAGGACACAGGGACCCCCAAATGAACACATCGAGTGGCTTTCATTGCCTTCCTCCCACGAAGCGGTAACTGCTCAGTCTCACGACTCTTGAAGAAAATAAATGTTTTATAGTCCCCTTAACGTAAAAGCATTTGGTCGCAGTTGCTAAGATTCCCTTCAGAGTCGACATTCAATGATTATATGAGCTTCTGGGAAGTCATCTGTATCAGACAGAGGTGGTGGGGGGAACTAGATTCAAGCATAACAAGGCATACAGCTGTGAGGTGGTGGATTTCCTGGCTCCCTCTTTCTCTTTGTGTCTCCCTGCAGTAGTGCTAATACATCTAATTGCCCAAGGTCATTTTATTACCTGGGGCTCACAACTTTGTCCCTTTGAAATAGACAGTCTTTCCCTCCAGATTTTAGCCCATTTGCTTCTTGCACCAAAGTTGAGATGTCTCAGTTCCCAGGCCCTCGTTGATAATCTGATACAATAGCTTATAAGTAGGTATTGTTAATGTTAAACAGGGACTTACTGTGGTGCCCCTCTGTTCCGTTTGCATTCTAATCAGGGACAGCCACAACCACAGCACACACACATTATCATTATCACTAATGATGGCATTACATATGGGTACAGGGTCAATGGTCATTCCAACAATCAGCATGAGGCTGATAAAGAGGGTAAAACTCTAGGTACTAGAGTTAGGATAACCCAGAACACTCCATTATTAATGACATTCAAGATGGCCTTCTTAGCCCTCGCAGCTGCAATATTCTGGGATGGCACCTTTTAATAGGAAAACACTGGGGTTCTTCTTCAGTTGTGCATGCACAATAGATAATTTTATCATTAGTGAAAGTCTTGACCTGTTTTGGAAAATTCTTTGCTGGAGTTTCGGGGATGAAGGAGATGAGTCATGCAGGATTAACTTTATAGTAATGCAGCAATGTACTAAGCTCGCAGCGTTGTCGGTTAGGGGAGAGAAACCCAGGATGGCAGGACGATCATTCTATTGAACACTGGAGAAGAAAGTGCAGCCTGACGTGTGGTTTGCGAGCACGTTTTAGAGTAAATATTTTTTAAGAGAAGCAAAATTTGTCCTGTTAAAAGCGAGTTATAGTCTTTACCTTGTTTAACATTCAAACTATAGCACTGACCTTCATTTTCATGCTGTGTAATATGGATGGTTATTAACAGTTATCATTTGATCTGATAGTTTTTTAAATTAGACAAGATTGCCAGGCAAAGTGCTCTGATTGCCTGTAATCAGGAAGTGAAGAGGATTCTCTCCAGGCAAACGAGGGACTTTTTTAGGCCTGTAGAGGGGGAAAATGAATCAGGGTGTTTCGTTATTGTTTTGTTTTAGTTTTAGATTTTTCCCCCCATCAGTTCTTTTTTATCAGTATATAATGTCCAATAAAAGGAAACATGAAATACAGCTGCATTTTATTTAAAGAAAAAGACCCTCTGGACATAAAATCATTTTTAGATAAAGGTCAAATGTTATTGTTTATTTGTTCAAATAGGTTATTTTCTGTTCAGGCTCAGTTCATTCTGTGCTTTTATCTTTCTGTTGAATGTGTTCTCTATTATCGCCTAGCTAACATAGGCTTTTGTAAGCATTGTACGATTGTAAATGTGCAATATTAAGTTGAATAGGCCAACTTATAAGCAGACAATGGCATTTATAGAGCAGACTTTCTGCTAACAATGCTGGAGCCTGCCTTCCTTCTTAGAAAGGCCGGGTTAATTAAACATGGGGATTTCGAACTTTACTCTTTTTTCATTACGGTAATTTTTAAAACAAATGATTATTTTTCCATTTTCTAAAAATAGATCTTCTATAACAATAATTTTTAATATTTACATAAGTTCTAAAGCTTATAACATTTTTGCATAAATTATTTCTTTTAATCATCACCGCAGCCCTGTAAGTTTAATATTATTACCCCCATTTTATAGACGAAAACCTGAGGCTCAGGAATATTCCATCATTTAATTGACATCACATATCTAGTAACTGACTGGTACGTTCTCATACATGAACTTCTAACGCCAAGCCTGGGATATTGGGAAACTAATTTCTCATACTTCTGTATAGTATTACAGCCTGTTAAGCTATTTTGCTTTTGTTGAAAAATTGATTTGCTTATTTTCCTCTATATTGCTTAAAAAAACCCTAAAATTTTGAATATTCCTTTTTTCCTGTCTTCTTTTCCAAAATTGCCCTTTCCCTGCTTTATAAAAGAGGGGCAGGAGCCTCATCCATTCCGAATCTTACTGTCTGGTGTCGTGGGGTGAAAAGCCTACCTCCCACCCCTGACGAAGTGACAGTTCTTAAATACATTCCTTTGAGAAAAAGGTTCATAACAGCAAAACAAAGCGAGATTTCTGTCTATCAAAGGGGATGGGGCCTTATTTCATAACAGACAATAGACTCTAGTCAAGGAACTATTGCTGACTATTTTAGGAGAACAGAAAATGCCTCCTCGGTATATGAAGGTATGTTGAGCTGGAGACATTTGAGAAGCAGATGCAGGAGAGCTCTCTGCCCTCCTCTAGCTGTCTAAAAGCAGGAAGTAGATTTACAGAGACGAAAGGTACCCTGGCACTGGCCCCCCAGCCGTTCCAGGGAGAATAAAGGTTAAACACTAAAGATGGCTTTAGACCCCCATCAGCCTTGAGGTGATAACAAAGGAATTTCTATTAACTAGCTTTACTAACTAATCTTTATCTGCCATGTTTTGCCTTCCCCCAAACTTGCTGCCTGTAGAGACTCAAAGGTTTTTTTCTTTGTTTTTGTTTTTTTTTTTCTTCTCTAAAAATTTACTGTTCTTTGTTGAAGATGCTATGTATGCTGGAATTCAAAGCCACCTCTCAGAGAACTGCTCATTCTCTGGGTATCTCTCATCTGTGTATGTGATACACGTGTTTATAAATGTGTTTTTCTCTTGTTAATCTGTCTCTTGTATTAATAACGGGGTCCTTTCCAATTACAAGCCTTTCACCTGCACTGCTCTGTCTCTGTCTATCATCTGTATTTATCTACCTAATCAATCAATTACCTATCATTCATCTATCTATCCAATCATCTATGTTAGAATTATAATTTAGAAGGGAGATATTTATTACTTTATTTATTAGGAGGCAAAATAGTAAGTCAGACAGTTTTGTTTTTGTTTTGTACAGTAGATATTACTTAACAGTGTAGAGTGAGTTTTCATGTTTGGTTATATGGTCAATATTTTACAAAAATCGAATGAGCTAAATCAGCAGTTCCAAGGCTTTATGAAACTATGTTTAAAGGATAAAGCATGGAAACAAAATTAAAATGTGCCAGAAATTGTATCTTGTTTGTTTCTTATTTTTTTAAAAAAATTTTAATAGGTTTAGGGGGTGTAAGTTGAATTCCATTACATTTATATATTCTATGGTGGCAGCATCTGGGTTTTTAGTGCACCCATCACCCAAGTAGTGTACATTGTACCCCATAGGCAATTTTTCATCCCTCACCGCCTCCCAACCTCCTCCCTTTTGAGTCTCGGATGTCCACTATACCACTCTGTATGCATTTGTGCAGCCATAGTTTAGCTCCCACTTATAAGTGGAACATGTGGTATTTATTTCTGTTTCTGAGTTACTTCACTTAGGATAATGGTTTCTACTTCCATTCAAGTTGCTGCAAAAGACATTATTTCATTCTTTCTTATTGCTGAGTAGTGCTGCATGGTATATCTATATACACCACATTTTCTTTATCAACTCATTGGTTGGTGGGCACTTAGGTTAATTCCATATCTTTGTGATTGTGAATTGTGCTGCAATAAACATACAAGCGAGGTATCTTTTTGATACAATGATTTTTTTTCCTCTGGGTAGATACCCAGTAGTGGGGTTGCAGGATTGAATGATAGATCTACTTTTAATTCTTTGAAAAATCTCCATAGAGGTTGTACTATAGAAATTACATCTTTGCAAATAAACTTGTAAGTTTATAATTTATAGTAATAGTATGTCATATATAACAGTAATCTATAAATTATAATTTTATAATAATCACATGATTCAGGAGAAATTTATGGGAAAACATTGTGTTATCAACAATTTTCAGGAGTACAATTTTTCAAGGGTGTATGCAAGCAAAAGAGGGTAAAAACCTTTTTTCTTGGGAGATCATTTCTATGGCAATTGAAAACCCTTTGAGGAATCAAGAACCTCATAAGAATAACCTTGCCAAAGTTTGGCAAACTGAAGGATTTATCCACTGACTCCCATCCCTCAAGGACTGAGGGTTGCCACTGAGGGCATTAAATCTCAAGCAATTTTGAGTTGCCCTGTGCTTAGGCCGAATGATCTCCCATGGCACTAGAAAATGCCTTCAGCCAGAAAAGAGTCACAGGTGGAATCTACCAGCACGTGGGGAATCATCCACTCTAGCTATAAGTGAACTCGGAGGTGGGCTGAAGAGCCATGGAGCATGGCATCAACAGCATCTTACACCATTCATGTTCCACATTGAGTCCTCTCTGCTACAGATACTTGATGGTGGTGGATGACCACCATCTCTAGAAATAACTTCAATAAAACAGGAAGTTCAGTGAAAAGAAGCTGTAGTTCCAGCTGCTACAGCTGGTTCCAGGGTTATAATTAATATGCACTGTTTCCTCCCTCCACCACCCAATCTAGATTCCCCTCACCCTCAGCCAGAACTTCTGCTGGTCTTGATTCCTGTGGTTAGTGCAATTTCACATTTATTTTTATAAACAGGTCCTTCACATGAAGTTGAAGAACACATGTGCTGCTTGAATTTCTCTATTGGAAGAATGTCCCCTCACTACTGTTCTTTAGTGTCACCTCTAGGCAGGGCTATAATATGGCCACAACTTATTCTTGCCTTACACTAAAAAATTGAGTCAACTGGTCTATGCAACGGACACAAGGTTTCTTTCACAGGGCTATGGTGTGAGCTGAAGGAGATGCACCGATGGAAAAGAAGTCAATGACATAATATTCTGGTCCATTTGTTTGTGTACTTGTCCCTCTATATCTGCTCAGGTACAGTCCTACATGTACCATTTCCATGAAGTTACTACTGGAACTTATTGCTGAACTTGCTTAACCTTACAATGTGGGGTCTGACAATACCCAGCTCTCATGGATACCCTTGGTCTCATAGCAACTTAATATTCCACAATTAGTCTCTTTCAGGACCTGGTAGTGTGACAGGAGCTGTTTATTCAAATAGTTAATATTTCTCTGCAGCAAAGGGCATGGAGTTGTTCTAGCACCCTGAAGATCTGTGCTATAGTTCTCTTTTGGGGCTTCGCAATGATAGTACACCATCCTAATCTATGACAGTTGTCTTTAGCACCACTACATCTGCCACGCTGGGTGGCCCAAGTGGACAGACAGGTTCTATCAGGGCCTAAACCAGCTACAGAGGACTCCCTTGTTCTGGGCCCCACACAAAACATATATAGACCAGCCAAACAGACTGTTGAACGTTGACTCAAGTATGAATTGGCTGAATGTATTCCTTTTCTATTGCTGCATAACAAATTACCATAAATTTAGTGGCATAAACAAACACCCGTTTATTATCTTATAGTTTCTGTGGGTCAGAGATCCAGGTACAGGTGAACTGGGTCCTCTGCTCAGAGTCTCACCAGGCTGAAATTCAGGTGTTGCCTGGGGAGGCTCAGATCCGGGTTACTGAGGGATCATGACTCTTCACTGCTAAAATAGACTCCAGCTTTCTATTTACAAGTTCTTCACTTTCAACAGTTATATAAGTCAACAAGTCTTTCTTATCCTAGTGATGTGATTGCCTGTTATCTACTGCTACAGATCTCAGCCAAGATTCCCTGGCTGTCATCTTTGCTGTTGCTTATACAAATTACATCTACCTTTATTCTGATGCTTAACTTCCAACACTCAGCTTTTGCTATTCCAAATCCGTATCATCCCCATGATACTAAGGATTTCACTTTCTTGACAGCTTCTTTTTCCACCAACCCTCAGTTAGAGAGGACAGCTACCTCTGAGCTACTCTGTGATACTAGTGCCATCTCACTTTCTTTAGTAAAGGGAATGATCTCTGGCTTCTTCCAAAATTCATAGTGGGCAGTTTTCTGATCTCATGTAATAAATCTCATTGTGACATCCATTAAATAAAGATATTTATTTCAAGGAATTGGTTTACACGATTGTAGGAGCTGGCAAGGCAAGTCTGAAATTGTCGGGCAGGCTGTCAGGAAGGGCAGGCTGGAGCCCTTGGCCACACGCTGGAGCTGCTGTCCACAGGTGCAATTTCTTCTACGTCAGAGGAGCCTCAACTCTACTTTAAGGCTGCACAACTGACTGAATCAAGCCCACACAGGTCATCTGCGATAATCTCCCCTGCTTAAAGTTAACTGATTATGCACTTTAATCAAACACATTCACAGCAACACCCAGTTTAGTGGTTGATTGAATAAATGATGGAGAAAGCCAACTTGACACAAAACTAATCATCACAGAGAATGAGTGAACAGAAGGAGAAAGACAGTGGGGCCCCCCCCTAGATGAGGCATGACCTAGCTCTTATTTTCTCCTATGCTCTGAGATGAAAGTGCTAATTTAAGCCACTTACACTTGACTTTTATATGTATTCTAAGCCTATCCATTTGAACGTGTACTTGCATTGGTGACATGGAATTGACCTAGTCAGACTGGTATTGCCTGCTTTATGAAAGAACTAAATTGGGGTGATTAGGAGGGTTTTCCCACCTGTCTGCACCAAAGTTTCCACATACATACACGTGTAATTTCTTTTAAGCAATCAGGCTTAAAACTCAAATTTATTGTAAACTAGAGATACAGCTGACCCCTCTTCTTCCCGGAGAATCAGAAAGGCATCAGAAGGCCCTTCAGTTCCCTACATGGGATTGCTTCTCAGGCTACACGGCCCTTGTGTAATTACCTAGGGATCAGTGATGAGTGGGCAGTTCTGGCTTGTCAGAAATACTTGTCTGAAAAAAAAAAAAAGAAAAGAAATACTTGTCTGCTATTGTCCAATAAAATCTCTAAAATGTGTTACAGTAAGACATCCATTAAGTTAGCTATAAATGTACATTTTATTTTGCTGGAAAATTCTTGCTGTCCCGTTCTGCTTTATTCATATGTTGTCTAACTCAGCATGTTTGAACAGGTCATCCAATGAGCAATGTACAGTTTTACGTTCCTTACTCATTACCAGCAATTCAGAAAGCCCCCAAACTCAAACACAATGAATGCAATATATTCTATCATTAATTTTCAGTAAAGATATTAAAGTCCATGAATGGTATCACTCATCTCTGAGAAATTAAATGTTTATAAAAGTTCTAGTTTGAAACTCTTTCCTATCCATTTTTTCTTTTCCGTGCAGTTCCAAACAGAGGACACTCACTCAGGTGCCTAACTCATGACTGAATTCCTTCTTCAGCATCTGGAGCCTGACCTGTCCTCCCTCCATTGATCTAGTGTATCTCCTTCATGATCTCTAAAATCGGACTCATCCGTCATTGAGTCGTCAATGTGTCCAGTGTTCTAAAGTTCCTAAAGTTTCAAGAGGATACAGAATATCTCATCAGTAGTCGCATACTCATAAAATTTAGAACACACAAATCCTCAGCATTGTAGCAGTTACACCCAGTAAAAAATGATATCTTAAAATCCAGTGTGTTTTATAGGCCCTCATTGTAATTGTCATCTAGAGGCCCTGCTTCGGTCTAAGGAATATTGCTAAATACACAATAGAGGGAATTCTCTCATCAGGTGTTTATTCATAAGCTGTGTTTCTCCTTTCCCTGGGGAAAAAAGCTCATCCACAAATACTGTCTCCTCTCTTCTCTATAAGTGTTGTTTAAACCATACTTCTCTACTTGTAAAGCTGAGCTCTTGGGTCTTTCCTGAGGATCTTTTTTCTCATTAGTTGTCAACCTTTTAAGAAAGATTTTTTTGGGGGGGCCTCAGTTCTTGGAACTCCAATCAAGTGATAAAAGGGGAAATCAGAGAAAAATGACCCAGTGCCAGGAAGCAGTGGAACAATAAAAAGGAAGTATAAAGCATACAAGAACTGACACGCACAGCAATTATTAACAAAAAAGCCATGCATTTTGAAATTAAAAAGAAATGAATAAATCCATAGGTCAAGTAAGAAATCATAATAGAAATTAAAAATACATAAACCTGGCCAGGCATGTTGGCTCATGCCCATAATCCTAGCACTCTAGGAGGCTGAGATGGGAGGATCACTTGAGGCTAGGAGTTTGAGACCGGCCTGAGCAAGAGCGAGATCCCATCCCCCCCAAAAATAGAAATTTAGCCGAGCATGGTGACACACACCTGTAGTCCCAGCTACTTGAGAGACTGAGGAAGGAGAATCACTTGAGCCCAGGAGTTTGAGGTTGTAGTGAGCTATAATGATGCTACTGCACTCTAGCCTGGGTGACAGACCAAGACTCTATCTCAAAAAAAAAAAAAAAAAAGTAAACCTGAATGGCAATTAAATACTACCTATAGAACTTACGAGAGACAACTAAAGTGGTATTTGAGAACAGTTTATATCTTTGAATGTTTATATTGGAAAAGAAGACAGGCTAAAAATTACTAAGGTCAGAATTCAAGAGGTCAGAAAATGAAAAAGAATAAATTCAGAGAAAATAGAAGAGATGAGTTAATAAAGAAAAAAACCAGATAGCAATACAACAGAAAACTAAGTTATAATGAAGAGGATCAAAAAGACTATAAGTGACTTCTTGAAAACCTCATTAAAGTGAAAAGTCTCTGACAACATTGATCGACTTAAGGAAAAAAATGAGTCACAAATGGACTAGAAATAAAAAGGGTAACTACAAAGTCCAGTGGCTTGAAAGAAAGTAAAGAATTCCATAAGTAACTCTATTCCAAAAAATTTGAATCAAAATAAATAATAAAACTCAGCAAACTAGTACAACCTCAATGGAAAGTAGTATGGAGATACCTCAAAGAACTAAAAGTAGACCTACCATTTGATCCAGGAATCCCACTGCTGGGTATTTACCCAAAAGTAAAAAAGACATTCTAAAAAAGACATCTGAACTCTAATGTTTATAGCAGCACAATTCACAATTGCAAAGATGTGGAAACAACCCATCAATCCTTGAGTAGATTAATAAAATGCGGTATACACACACACACACCATGGAGTACTACTCAGCCATAAAAAATGGTGAACTAATACCTCTTGTATTATCCTGGATGGAGCTGGAGACCATTCTTTTAAGTGAAGTATCACAAGAATGGAAAAATAAACATCACATGTGATCACCATTAAATTGGTACTAATCTATCAAAACTTACGCACATATATGGAAGTAACATTCATTGGGTGTTGGGCAGGTGGTGGGGGGAGGTGGGGATAGATAAACTCATAGCTGACGGGTGCGGTGCTCACGGTCTAGGGGATGGTCACTCTTGTAGCTCTGAGTTGGGCAGTACAAGGACCATACATTGGTATTTAACCAAAGCGTTTGTACCCCTGTAATACTCTGAAATAAAAAATAAATAATAAAACTCTAGAAAAATAATATATCAAAATTGATTCAGTAAAAATTAGCAGGAATAAACTTATAACTATCATGAAAATTTAACATGAAGGTCAAAGTCTTGTAACAAATACCAAATCAAGCTTTAGAGGTTCCTTCTACTAAACATTCAAGGAGCATGATTACCAATAGTATTGAAAATTTTCTGGAGTATAGATAAAAAGAAAATAAACTTTAATTCATGCTATGATGCCAGTGTACATGTGTGATTAAACCCCAAATTACCTATATAAAAAAGGAAATTAAAGACCAAATTCAATGATGAAGGTAAATGCAAATATCTAAAAAAAAATATTTGCAAATTTGTGTGTGTGTGCAGAAAAGCAAAGGCTCAAGAATAGCTAAGATCCTCCTGATGAAAAAGAATAACGTGAGACAACAGGTCTTACCAGTTTTCAAGACTTATTATAAAGCTATTATTATTATTAAGAGAATGTGGTTTTGGAAAAAGAATAGAAAAATGACGAGTGGAAGAGAATCGAGAGCTTAGAAAAAGCCCACACTCATATGGACACACAAACAGACACATGATAGAGGGTGTTGGCACATCACTGGGTTCTTCAGGAGCTCATCAATAAACAGCATGGAAAAATTTTATCCATATTAAAACATAAAATTGTACTCCCATGTCACAGCATTCTAAAAAAGAATTTTAAATGGATATAGGAATTATATTTGAGAGACATCATTTTAAAATATTTAGAAGAAAATATAGGGCAATGTCTTTTTTACCTCTTAATAAGAAAGATTATCTTAATGGGGCCACAGAAGTGATATATATCCTTAAAATGAAAGGATTTATATCCAGTCATTTATATAAAGAATTTTGATCACCAAAAGAAACCATTAAAATGTGAATAAAACAAAGTGAAAAGAGAAATCTCTTATCAGGAGAACACATTAGTAACATAGAGATAGATAGAGATAGATACAGAGATAGATACAGATACAGAGATAGATACCTGACATATATGAAATTATTCCCAACACCATTAGTAATTAGAGCCCAAGGAAACATTATTTTATACTCATTAGATTAACAAAATCTAGGAACTCAGATGATGTTAAGTGTTAGCAAAAATGTGAATCAGCTATAACTCATACGCACTGGAGTTGGGGAGGAGTGTACATTGGCATGACCCTTTTGGAAAACCCTTTCCAAAATGGTTTAGTTGAACCATTAATGTTTGAACTTTAATGCACCCTACCACACAACAGGTCGGTTCCCAGGGTTTAACTGGAGTGGATCTTCCCTAGTGCGTTGTGACACAGTGGGCAACAATGGGTTATGGGTGTGTTGAGACACTGAGTCCCAGCCGGCCTTGGGGAGGCTAAGTGAGGTCAGGCCTCTCATTTGCCTCTGACCTGTTGGGCAGCCTTGTCCGTGTACCACGTACTAGGGCATACAAATTTATGTGATTCTGTATTTGTACCAGGAGACAACAAGTGCCAGAATTTCGTATCAATAAGAATTGATATCCATGGATTGAAACATAGGTAAATTGTTTGGTCTCACATACAGGATGAATAAACTAAGCTATATGCTTAGAAGCACATTTACTAGAAAGGGCTACATACATTTGAAGGCTGTGATGGTTAATTTTATGTCAACTTGACTAGGCTTAGGAATGCCCAAATAGCTGGAAAAATATTATTTCTGGGTGTGTCTGTGAGGATATTTCCAGAAGAGATTAACATTTGAATCAGTACACTGAGTAAGAAGATCACCCTCACCAATGCAGGTGCGTGCCATGTAATCCACTGAGGTCCTGAATAGAATACAAAGGTGGGGGAAGGGGAATTTGCTCTCTTTGCTTAAGTTGGGCCATCCATCCTTTTCTGCCCTTGGAAATCAGTGCTCCTGGCTTTGGGCCTTTGAACTCGGACTAGGAATTATATCTCCGGTTCTTCCTGTTCTCAGGGCTTCTGGTTTGGACTGGAATTATACCACAGGCTTCCCTTGGCCTTCAGCTTTCAGACAGCATATCCTGGGACTTTTCAGCCTCCATAATCATGGGAGCCAATCCCTCAAAATAAATGTCTTTCTATATATTTACATCTCTCTATATATATCCTATTGGCACTGTTTCTCTGAAGAACCCTGATTAATAGAATGGCATTTTTATGAAGCAGAAAACAAGCACCACTAAACAATATATTCCCTAGGAATACAAATGTCTGTGATAAAACTGTAAAAAATTGTAAAGGAATGATGAGCATAAAATTCAGGAAAATGGTGTCTGGGGGACAGAGTGAAGAAGATGGGATAGGGAAGAGCTCAAAGAAATGGAAATGGAAACGTTCTAGTTATTAAGCACTCTCCTGAAATTGCTCTTGCCAAGGTCACGGAATGGTCCATATCTAATGGCCCTGATTCCAGTGCCGTCTGCTTTACGTGTCAACGCCATTTCATACAGCTTCTTACTCCTTCCTGCTTGTTACACTGCTGGTCACGTGGCTTCCACGGTACCACACTTTCTTGGGCTTTCTTCCATCTCATTGGCTTTTACTTCTCAGTCATCATTGCCAGATCTTTACCTCTCTGATCTTTTAACATTTCGGTGTCCTAGGACCTAATTCTTGTTCCACTTTTCTTTTTGGTGTTCTTCATCTTTGCTAGAAATTATCCCATCTCTGAGTTTTTACACTAGATAATAAAAATGAAATCTTTGCTCTCCATCAAGTCTTTTCTCGGGCAGTTTTCTTCTCCTTCTGCTCTCCCTTTCTAACACCCCCAAACTCAGACGCTGGAGCTCAGGCCAGGCCCCAGCCCTTCAGGTGTGCACCCAGGCATGGATGGCCATGGTCAGCTGGGCTGCCCCTTGGCCCTGCCTTCTGTGGCGGGCAAGAGATGCTACCTTCTCAATAGTGGTGAGCCTAAGCACCGAAATGAAAATTGCAAACTACTCTTTTTGTTTCCCACCTCCAGCCAGTCCTTCCCACAATTCACTATTTACTTTTCTCTTTTGTCCCCATAGCATGTATTTAACACATTTATTTAACCCAGTATAATTTATTCATTATGCTTATTGTCTGTCACCTGCTGCTAAAACGTAAGCTTCACAAGGCAAAATTTTGTTGTTCTTGTTGTCATTGCTTTTGGCTATTTGTGCATCAAAGTACTTAAGAAAAGCCTAGTACAGAGTAAATGCTCAATAAACAGTTGAATGAATGAATCAATTTTTCCTGTTAGTCTAAAACCTACTGAATGTCCATTGGAATGATTAATGAATTGATTGTTCTTTTTAAAAAAAATCTATAATGTTTTTAAAAATTAAAATAGATTTAAATAAAACTTACAAATTAGAATGCATGTTGTATTTTGAAAAGACTGTGAGACAGAACTTAAAATTATAATATGGGAAAATGTCATTTTTAATAAGAATCTTACATAGAAACTTCATGTGTAAATATATAGTAAACTGAACTCAAACGAATAACATGAAAAAACAGAAATTCAGATGTGACTTATTACACAAGTCATATTTAAAAAAAATTTTTAAAGATGATTAGGTACAAGGTACAGACTCACAGATCTAATCAATGGGACACACAGGATGTTATACAGTCGTCACAAAGACCCAAAGAAAATATTTACAAATTGGAGAATTTGTTGGAAACTCACTGGCAATAAAGTATAAAAACAATGAGATGAAAGATACTTTTGCTAAATGTGAATTACAGAATAATAGAACAAACGAGAGGGGTATAAAGTGCACAGAGATTCTCTCTCTTGTGAGTCCTTACTCCTTTGAAAATACCCACAGCCTTTGCTAATAGATTAGAAGCCACGTAAGGGTTTTGGTGCATAGTTCTCCAAGAGCTCAAAGTAGCCCCCAACTGGCAAACTTTTGTAGTTCTCCTTCATAATCTGTTTCCTTATCTTTAAAACACGTGTTTAATTTTAAATACATAAGCAATACAGGAATGTGTTTTCATTATAAAACATTCGTGTAAACAGATAACAGTTAAAATTACGCCTGGTTACCATTGTCATTTCCAGAGTCCTCCACAATGATAATTGTTGTTTTTCCTCTATATATACACAGTAACATGCATGTTGCCAAAATACATAATCAAGGAATGTTTTACAAAAATGCTGTCTTGGCCGGGCACGGTGGCTCACGCCTGTAATCCTAGCTCTCTGGGAGGCCGAGGCGGGCGGATTGTTTGAGCTCAGGAGTTCGAGACCAGCCTGAGCAAGAGCGAGACCCCGTCTCTACTAAAAATAGAAAGAAATTAATTGGACAGCTAAAAATATATAGAAAAATTAGCCGGGCATGGTGGCGCATGCCTGTAGTCCCAGCTACTCGGGAGGCTGAGGCAGTAGGATCGCTTGAGCTCAGGAGTGTGAGGTTGCTGTGAGCTAGGCTAATGCCACGGCACTCACTCTAGCCAGGGCAACAGAGTGAGACTCTGTCTCAAAAAAAAAAAAAAAAAATGCTGTCTTGATCCATATATAGAAATATATACAGATACATATATATAGAAATATATATATATATATATATATACATATATATATATATATATACACACACTGATGTACTTTATTCACCCAACAATTTGTCTTAAAGATCTTTCCATGGCCGGTCGCGGTGGCTCACGCCTGTAATCCTAGCACTCTGGGAGGCCGAGGCAGGTGGATTGTTTGAGCTCAGGAGTTCGAGACCAGCCTGAGCAAGAGCGAGACCCCGTCTCTACCAAAAATATAAAGAAATTAATTGGACAGCTAAAAATATATAGAAAAAATTAGCCGGGCATGGTGGTGCATGCCTGTAGTCCCAGCTACTCGGGAGGCTTAGACAGAAGGATTGCTCGAGCCCAGGAGTTTGAGGTTGCTGTGAGCTAGGCTGACGCCACGGCACTCTAGCCCAGGCAACAGAGGGAGTCTCTAACTTAAAAAAAAAAAAAGATCTTTCCATTTCAATTTACAGGATTACTTTTTCTTTTTTTTTTACTTCAGAGTTTTTTGGTTTGTTTTTTTTTTTCTTTAAATATTATAGGGATACAAATGTTTTTGGATACAAGGATAGCTTTTATAATGCTTAAGTCAGGGCTATAAGTGTGCCCATCACCCAGACAGTGTTCATTGTAACCGTTAGGTAGGTTTTCACCCATACCCTCTTTCTCCCTTCTCCCTGCTTGATATCTGATGAGTTTAACTTCCCTCTATGCACATGTGTGCTCATCGGTTAGTTCCAATATGACAGCAAGTATACATGGTGTTCGTTTTTTCATTTTTTAGATACTTCACGTAGGATAATGATCTCTAGTTCCATCCAAACTGTCGCAAAAGACATTAAGTCATCCTTCTTCATGGCTGAATAGTATTCCATGGTAGACATATAACATTTTGCTAATCCACTCATGAATTGATGGGCACTTGGGTTGATTCCACATATTTGCGATTGTGAACCTTTATACCAGTGCCATGCTGTTTTGATTACTATAGCCTTGCAGTATAATGTGAAGTTGGGTAATGTGATGCCTTTAGACATCAAGCAAGTTTGATGCTCCTCTGCATTACGTGTGCCCTGCTCTGATAAAACAGCCAGGCAAGCAGCACCAAGGAGGGCCAGTGAGCAGGGATTACACCCTTAGTCCAAGCACCACTTGCACAGTCCAAGCACCACTTAGTCTGCTGCAGGTCTTTAAGAGGAAAGGTTTGAGCCTCACTCTCTGTGAAAGTCTCAGTGCGGTGCCTGCAGCCAAGGGGAAGCAGCCACTCCTGAGAGCCCTGGCTCCATTATCTCTCTCTCAGCAGCCATGGGTGGGGGAGGGGAAGAGGAGGAAAAGAATCTAGATGGAGGAAAACTAGCACTCTGGTTGTCTCTATTCCTCTCTCCAAAAGACAGCTCATCCAGAATGTCGAAGCTCTGGGGTAACATTGATTCCCCAGGACCCACTGGACCCTGTGGCTCCCACAGGCTGGGCTGAAGTTGGGAATGTTTGTCTGGGAATGAGCCAGATGAAAACTGACGGCCTGAAGCCCCATGAGGAGGACAAAGGTGCACTGTGGGTGGAAAAAGCAATATGGTGCCTGCCATCTTGGCTTGGGTCTGTGATAGTGGGAAGCTCCCCAATGGTGCTGGAAGCCTGGTGCTTTGTCCTCAGGAAGCTTCAAGTTCACTGGTGGCAGCAGCTTTTGGGCTTGCAAAGCTAGAAAGGCTCTCCAGCAGCTTGGGAGCCTGATGATTGCCAGAGATGTGAAGGAGGGAGAAACAAACCCTCCACCTACCCTTTTTACTGGACTCTAAGCCTCTCCGGGGTTGATCTCTGCCAATATCTTTCTAAATTACTTTTAATTGCTACATAGCTATTAATAGTGCATAGTTAATTTTAGTTGTTATCTATTTCTTTATTTCTGAAATGTAGATATTAATATTAATATTTCCAGTGATCCATTATTGCAAACAGTGCTGCTATAACCATTCTTATAACATGCTTCCATGTTGACATGTGAATTTTTTTCCAGGATAGATATCAAGTAAAACTGCTGGATCATAGAGTTTGTACATTTAAAATTTTAAGTGAATATTAGCAAATAGTCCTTCAAAATGTTTTTTTCTTTTTAATTTCACTAATATAGATAATTATCCCTTCTAAGTATAACCTTTTATGACATGTGGTAGTAGAGATGAGATGACTGTTACAATAAATGCTTAGAAAAAATACACATTGACATGTAGAATGAAAAGTCACTGGAACCTACTATATAGTCTCAAGGAAAATCCAATAGGAAATATAGAAGTCTACAAATACATAAAACTATGTCTGTTTGTATATGATGGCCTCTATAAAAAGGAAAAAGTGAGATTCTACAGGCAACAATGCCATCAGGGAACTTTATTTAGCTTCTATATCTATATGCAAAATGAGATGTTATAAAAAAGAAATAAAGAAAAGCTTTTCTTGTTATTTTTTTCCTCCAATAGATGTAGATTTTCATTAGTTTGTGCCTTATTTATACTTGTGCTTATTTTTTAATACAAATAAATATGCATTCTTATTCCCACTGCCTTTATTAGATAAAAGATAACGTTCTGTATACGTTCTTGTGCATCTTGTTTAAAATACCGGTCTACTTAGATCTTCCTCATTTCTTTTTACTACTATGTTGTATTCCATTATGGGCAGGTGAACCATCCCAGGTAACCTGTTCCTCCTGTGAGAAGTGAACTGAATCAGAAATTCTGTACATCATTTGGCCTTTACTTTTTCAGGAAGTTCTTACAATATACATCATTTTGAAATATTTCAATAGTCTATCTTTCTGCATATTTACTCTACTAATCTGTGAATTCATTGTTGGCAAGGCATATAAATTATTCATGTTTATATAAGTAAATTCCTGCACCACTGGAGATGCTCAATAAACGGTTTGTGGAAATAATGCTGGATTGAATTTGAGATCTCTAAATATGACTGCTTTTTAAGATATCTGGACTATGTAAACCTTACATCCAGACTTGTGTCATACAAGCCCAATAAGTTTAGGTGGAATTTCCATTTTTATAGCTACAAGAATGAAAAAAATCTTGCTCCTTATAGGGTAATAAATTTATTACCCAGTTAATTTGATTATAAATATTGTACTGGAAGGATGAGGATTATAGAACCAAACACCTAATGAGAATGGGGGCATTGGAATTAAAGGAAAGGAGAATAGGTAACACTCAGGAAGAAAGAAGTCATAAAACTCTGAGAATGAAAGACTAGAATTATTATTTATGAACAATTCACCGGGAAATGGTAACTAATAAGTGGTAGGTATGTTATAAGGTGATTAGCATGCCACTGGCTCTGCCACTAACAAGCACATAACTGGTGCGTGATGTGTATGTGACAAAGTGATTAGCACGCTGCCAGCCATGCCATTACCAAGCTGCTTAGCATTGTGCCAATTATTTAACCTCCTTGGACCTCAGGTTCCACCTCTGAGTATTAAACACATTGGCTCTACAACCGCTTAGGTCCCATCCTGTTATTACATGCCATGATTACACATTTCTCTTTATTTTACATTCTTTCTCCAAATATTAGAAATAGCTATTCCACTCAATTCCAGTGACTCAACAATCCGGGAAAACATCAGTTTTACATGTATTAAATGTGATATCTATGAATTGATTATACCCCCAATAATTCAGGTCTAAGATTTATGGAGATGAGATGTCTTCAAGCAAAACAATGTATAATCATAATTCCAGACAGTTTTGTGACAAGGAAATTGAAACACAAATAATGCGACTACATTATTTCCAAAAATCAGTTGTTTTCTGCATGTGCATTCCAGCACATGAAGAGATGGGGCAGAGAGGCATACTGGAGTTCAAAGAATTTTAATTGCAGGGTTCACGAACATTATCTGAAGCTATCTATAAATCACAAGTGCTTACCCTAGGGAAGAATGGTGCAGTACACAGATCTGAGTTAAGAATCAGATGGAAATAGGATTAAAGTTCCTCTCTGCCATTAGCAGCTAAATTGTAAGGAATTTACTTAATTTCCTCATCTATAAAATGGGGATAATACCTACATTATATGGTTTTATAAGGAGCAAACAAATTACCTTAAGTAAATCAGTGCATAGCATTTACTTAAAAAGGGCTTTTCAGCTTCAGTCCTATTTTCTCATTGACCTTAAAATCTACTTTGAAATCCATAGCACTGACACATGAAGACAGCTCAATTATTTGATCATTCAAGAAATATTTATTGAGGGTTCCCTTTGCATCAGATAATAATGCTTGGGTCCTGAAGTTCTGCTGTGTCTACCATGACTTGGTCAGGATAAGTGAGGTCTTTGTGAACACATGTGCCTCACTTACTATGTCTAAAATTACCACTGTGTGCGAAAAAATTGGAGAGGGAGCAAGATAGTTAATTATACAATAAAACATGTAGTATGAGGAAGAACTAGCAGTGTAAAGAATAAAGGGGCTTCCAGGTAACTGTGGGCAAGATAATTTACCAGCCCTGATTTTATTGAGAACGGTTGAAAATATTCGAGAGCATCTTAAACAATTTCTGCTTGAAGGCAGCAGAGAGCTACCAGACTGTGCAAAATTAAAGGAATGAGATCATGGAAAAGAAAGAGTTCACGAGAGATGAGCCCAGTATTAGACTTCTGAGACAAATTGAAAATTATAGCTGGGCACAGTGGCTCATGCCTTTAATCCCAGCTACTCAGGAGGCCAAGGCAGAAGGATCTCTTGAGGCCAGGAGTTTGAGAGCAGCCAGGGCAACATGTTGAGACTGCATCTCTGAAAAAAAAAAGAATTGTAAAGGTGACATAGATGGCACTGAGGTATTGCTTATAATAGCAAAAGGGTTGAACGTGTCTTACATGACACCAGAGACTGAAAGGAGTGATAAAATGCATATGATCATATGATAGAGTGCTGCACAGAGCATGCAAGGAAATTAAACATCTACATTTATTAACATGAAAGGATTTCCAAAATATAACATTGAATGAAGGGAGCAAGTTGCCCAATGAAGCGTATAAATTTAGAGATAATTTAAGTACACACTAATAATTTTATATATTTCTATGCATACATAAATATTTAAGAAAGGAATAAAATAGTTGTTTTTTGCTAAAGAATTATCTGGTAAATCATTACTTCCATTTATATGAACTAAGAATACACTGGCTACACAGAGAAAAATGCTACAACATAATAGTATACATAATACATAATAGTATACATAATACTCTTCAAACTGCTGAGTTTTTTACCTCTTTCTGAACTCAGATGTCATTTGAAAATAATAGTTTGCATAATATTTTGTCTGTCACCTGGGCACAAATTCTTTCACCAAATATAATAATTTTATATATTTTGATGTATGTGTAAGTGTGTAACAATGGAAAGGATTGTTAGAAAAATGTAGAAAGACAGACTAGAGATATGGCACTGAAGTTCTTTGGTGTGTGTAGCGATGAGACTGAGGATAACAGATAAAAGAAATGCACACCAAAAACTTGGGGTGATGCCTGTGCTGATAATGATATTATGTCATCAGTTAGAAAGTGTTTTTAATTGAAATCTGTCTCCTTGGGACCTAGGAATACTCATAGAAGAATATACTTTTCAATTCGATATGATATTTAACTTAAAATCTTATGGAAATGAGCAGGACAGTTTTCAAAGAAGCGGATGTAATCCACTATGTCGAATTGGTTATTCAAGGGAAATGAATGAGCTGAGTGTGAATAGGCAAGAGATGTCTTGGGGCCTCCATTTGATCTTCATTCTATAGAAGTTTCTAACACAATAATGTCAACCATTTATCACCTGGGCACCTATTACTAAACAAAATAATTATTTAAATCTGTATATGATTAATTTATCAATAATCAGTATAACCTTTAAACTCTTAGAGAAACATGTATAATCATTAAACAACAATCTAGACTTAGCCCCCACTGATGGCAATGTCACATACTGCCACATTTAGTCGAAGTAGTTTGTATCATAGACAAGCTGTCTCTGATAGTGGGCAGATTGAAAGTTTGATCATGAGAATAGTTAGTGGTCGCTTATCACCAGTAGTTTGCCCACAGTGGGCAGTGTGTTTGTATTCTTCCTCATTGATCACAGTTGGTATTTGTTTGCCCTGCTCTGTCTTGCTCTTTTATTTCCAAAGCCTTTCTCATTCTTCAATGTTCTCAACCCATATTCATTGTCCCATAGTATATTGGCTAGTCCTTTAAAACCACATTAACATTTTTCTTTTGTTTCTCAGAGTTCTTACTAGAGTGCCATTTTTTCAGTTCTTAAAAACGTCCATATATGCATGTATGTGTATTTAATATGTTTATATATGTTGAATACATATAGAATTACATGTAGTTTGTATATTACACTTAATATATACACACATTCAAAAGGAGAACTGTTTACTTTATGGGAGACACACAAGAACTGAGGCCAACTGAGGAAACAACAGTCATGTTTCCTATCTCATGTTCACTACTGGGCTTATTTTGATCTTTTCCTAGTCAGTGAGTGGAATGGATGGGAATCAAACACACTATTTCTTTGGTCTCTCTCTCTCTCTCTCTTTCACTTTCTGTCTCATTGATTGTTTCTCTGCTCCCTTCTTGTGTATAAGAAAAAATGCACATAAAATGTTTATAAAGGGTGATTTTACTGAAAAAAATTATGAATTATTTTATTCATTGAGTTAATTGCAACAAAGATAGCAAGATTTTAACTTTATAGGTTATAAAAATTTCAAGCTCACATTCATATGGATGAAATAAATAAAAGTCAGATACATTGTAATTCTGCGTCATCTCTGCTTGTCAAAATTTACACACTAGTGTGTGCTTTTCATGTACTTTCTGGATTCTGACACATTCAGTGCTTGATATAATCATGCAAAATTTGCTTCCAAATGAATCTTGGAAAAACATAGATGAATGTTTGTTATTTTTCTGAAAGAGTGTGTAGAATTGCTGTTATTTCTTCTTAAATATTTTGAAGAATTTTCCAGAAACAATCTGGGCCTGAAAATTTCTTCTTTGGAAAGCTTAAACTATAAATTAAATTTTTTAAAATAGTTACAGGACTATTAGGTTATGTAATTCATCATTGGTGGGAATCGTAATGGTTTATGGTTTTTGAAGAATTGGACCATTATCTATGTTGTCAGATCTGTGTGGATAGGTATTTTTTTTATCCTTTTACATCTGAGAAGTCTACAATGATATTCCCTTTCATTTGTGATATTATTAGTGTCTTCTTTTTCTCTCTTTTTGTTTGTCAGTCTTTTTCTTTGCTTAGCTTGTCTGTCTTGCTAGAGGTTTATCAATTTTACTAATCTTTTATTATTTATTAAGATTGATCTTTTCAA
This sequence comes from Propithecus coquereli, assembly GCF_000956105.1. Classification (NCBI taxonomy): domain Eukaryota; kingdom Metazoa; phylum Chordata; class Mammalia; order Primates; family Indriidae; genus Propithecus; species Propithecus coquereli. The sequence goes on along the minus strand of NW_012155062.1, from coordinate 4,083,877 downwards.
AGAACTAGCTTTCTGGTTTTATTGACTATCACTATTGTTACTCCGTATTCAAATTCTTGGTTGCTGCTCTTACCT
>NW_012155062.1:4082427-4083481 GCF_000956105.1 Propithecus coquereli | reverse complement strand
ACACTGAAATTAGTATTTTATTTAATTTTTATGTATTTGGATATTTTCTGTTATTTATTTCTAGTTTAATTCCATTATGATCAAAGAACATACGTTGCATAATATTAATTCCTTTAAATTGGTAAAGTCTGTTTCATGCCCCAGGGTAACAAACCCAAGATTTTTTCATGATTGATCTTGATGAATGTTCAATATGCACTGGAAAAGAATATATATTCTGCTGTGGTTGGGTGTAGTGTTTTATAAATGTTTTATAAATTAGATCCAGTTAGTAGATGGTATTTTTTCAGATCTTCTATATTCTTGTTGATTTACTGTTGATTGCTACTTATATTTATTACTGAGAGAGGAGTGTTGAAGCTTCCGACTATAATTGTGGATTTAGGTATTTCCTCTTTCAGTTCTGTCAGATTTTGCTTAACGTCTTTTGAAACTCTGTTGTTAGGTGCATGAGGATTCATTATTTAGAAATGGAATTTACAGAACACAAAAAAGACTATGAAAAAAGAAGTTAAGAGATTTATATTTTGTTGCAAGATAATATATCTTATACAAAATTTATTAGAAATGATGAGTTTATTGTTTCAAGAACACAATTACAGAAATAACCAAATCATAATCTGGGAAAACAATCCAAAACTGAGAAAAGTTGATTTCTTTATATCTTTTTAGTATGTCATAATGAGAAATTCATATAACATCTTCCAGAGTTACAAAGAAACAGCTTTAACAAACTTTGCTACCTGGAGAAGATAATTACGATTTTAAAAAATGATTCTTTGCAAACTAGATTGTAAATGAAAATGTAATGAACTAGTACCAAGTAGCTTGCTTTGCAAGACCATAAAAATTAGAGGAGAATAAATACCATTTTCCATTTTAAAAAATGAATATTCTTAGGGAATAAATTAGCTCTTCCTGCCAGATATTAAAAGTCTTAATCTGGGGAGGCCGAGGCGGGCAGATTGTTTGAGCTCAGGAGTTCGAGACCAGCCTGAGCAAGAGCGAGACCCTATTTCTACTAAAAATAGAAAGAAATTAATCGGACAACTAA
>NW_012155062.1:4060140-4081652 GCF_000956105.1 Propithecus coquereli | reverse complement strand
TAAATGTTTTTAGATATTGGCTTATATACCTAAATTAATTTGCCTGAGCTTGGAAAAACATAAGATAAAATTAAATGTGGCCAGCAACTTTTATTTTTATTATGCTATATGATAGTCTTTTATGATGAAATTTAACTTACCAATAAATTATATTGATATCGTGTAGCTAGAATTTCATTCTTCAGAATTAGTAAAATTTAAGTTAAAGTAATCCTGAGATAGATCCAGAGTTCTCAGGGCAAAAGCTCCAGGAAATTTTTAAAAATATGTTAACATAATGTACTTTTATGATAAATATATTTCCCAAAACAAAAAATATTAGCGAGAAGAGTGGTGTTATTTTACAACTTGCCTATCTCTTTAAAGTATGCTGAATAGAAGATAGCTGGATTTTTATATCTGCTTTTGGATTCAAGACTTTGTGATATGTTATTATTGTTATTGTTGACAAGTATGAAGCAAATATAATCTCACAAAGATATGAAATAGGAAAATAGGAGTATTTTAATAGCTTTTGCAGATAATTGTGGATAATCTCCTTTGATATTATACTAAAGATTAATATGGAATCGTTTCTTAAAGGTTAGTTACAATGTGGGATCTGATCCCGTATCAATGAACTTTTCATATGCTGTTATATCAGGATTCATTGGTCTATTTTGCATTTTGAGTTAACCTTTGAAAAATATTATTTCACTCTGTTATCCCATTTCTATAAATTGTTAAATAGAAAGTAAATATTTTTAATGCTCTATATTGAAAAATTTCTTCTGCATATTAGGACTAATTTATGCTGTGGATATGGGGGTTAGATAGCTTTCTTTTACCTCTGATGTGCACATGGAGGTGAATATCTATCATTATTCTGCTTTTAAAATACACAAAAAAATTCCATTTATAAAAACTTGCTTGCCATTTATCTTTAAAAACGTGACTATGGAGCACACATGCTTTACTTCACATTTTATAATGATTATAAATAAAGATTAGCATATCTAAAATGTCACAGCCTTAGACATCTTTCAAAGCTCAGCACAAATAATTTTCCAGTAAAATTTGTATGGTAAGCTATTGTTACGAGTATCTGTTAAGATACACACAAAACACATTCTCACAAACTGAGAAATAAAATGAGTAAACAAACAAGCCAACTAATATAATAATAAAAGTATGCAATAAAAGAATAAAATAGTTATTGTTGCAAAACTATCTGGTACAAACCCACAAAAACAAATAGCAAGACAGAAACAAACAATGAAAAAAAGCTACCAAATGATAGCATACATAATACCATTCAAACCACTAAGTTTTCTACCATCTTCTGAACTCCATCAGATTTCATTTAGAAATTATATAATGGCTTGCATAATAATTTGTCTTTTCATTTGGGCACAGTTAGTTCCCCAAATATACTGTATGCTCTTAATGACAGAAATTATTTTCAACTCTTTTAGGTATTTTCCAGAGTGTGTTAGTGTTTTATGAAACAGCAAATATTCAATGTCTTTGGGTAGAGAAAAAACACAATTTTATCAATAATTCTTTCAGAAGCATATAAAAAAAGTGAGGTCATATTTGAGACAGTATTTACTTGTAAAGTTACCTTGAGATGCTGAAAGGAAATATGAGGTTAAACATCAAATTTTTTAGGGAACATATATATTTAATAAGATAAAATATATTTTTTAGATAAGCTGATCAACTTTTTTGAGGGCTTAGATATGGGAATACATTAATACAAATTAAAGCATGAAATAAAATTTCTTGATCAAACTCCCCCAAATATCTTGGCAGTTAAAATAATCTTGGGCTTTCCAACTATGTCTTTTAATGTGGACAAATACTTTTTGTAATGAAATTGTCTTATTTAAGAGGTTGCATATTAATGAATTAGACTAAAGAATTCCTCTGGTCCTTTAATAAATTTATTAAGAGTTATAAATTTAATGTTAATGACTTTTTGGAAAATTGCATAATATATATTAGTACCTCTTTCTTCTGTGCAAAAGTAAATAGACTGTTCATAGAGAACAAAGTTTTGAGTTTGTTTTATTAATAGCTGTTTATTGTGCTTTCATTGGCATATCCAGCATATGCATCAGCTCAGATTGTATCTAGGCATTTATCATGGAAAAGAAATGAATTATTGAATTCAAAAGAATTCAAAAGCTGAATTGTAGATTATTGGCTTATTCAGTGTAATTTCTGGCTTTTGGCTTGGTCACCTCTGGGCAACTTATTAATAAGCTATTTTTCTTGGTTTTAAAACATAGATTTTTAAAAATTAAAAGAAATTATTAGATTTTATTCTTTAGAGCAGGTTTAGGCTCCCAGCAAAATTGCGGGGAAGGTATAGAGATTTCACACATACCCCCAACTCATCCACATGTGCATGACCTCCTGCATTCGACATCCCCCACCAGAGTGGGACATTTGTTGAAATGATCAACCTGCATTGGCACATCACTACAACCAGAGTCCACAGTCTACATTAGGGTCACTCTTGGTGCTGTACATTTTAAGTGTTTTGACAAATATAAAGTGACTTGTATCCACTTTGGAGTATTATATAGAATAGTTTCCCTGCCTTAAAAATTCTCTGCTCTGCCTATTCATCTCTCCTTTCCCATTAACCCCTAATCTTTTTATTGTCTCTCTAGTTTTGCCTTCTCCAGAATGTCATATAGTTGCAATAATACGGTATGTAGTCTTCAGATTTACTTCTTTCACTTAGTAATATGCATTTGAGTTTCCTCCATGTCTTTTCATGACTTTATAGCTCATCTATTTTTAACACTGAATAATATCCCATTGTCTGAATGTGCCACAGTTTATATTTCCATTTAACTCCTGAAGGATATCTTGGTTGCTTCCAAGTTTTGGCCGTTATTAATAAAGTTGCTAGAAACATTCATGTGCAGTTTTTTATATGGACATAAGCTTTCAACTTCTTTGAGTAAATACCAAGGGGTGCAATTGATGGATCATATGGTAAAAGTATGTTTAGTTTTGTAAGAAACTGCCAAATTGTCTTCCAAAGTGGCTGTACCGTTTTGCATTCCCACCAGCAACCAATGAGACTTCCTATTGCTCCAAATCCTTGTGGGCATTTGGTGTTGGCAGTATTCTGCATTTTGACCATTCTAATAAGTGTGTGGTAGTAGCTCATTGTTTTATTTGCATTTCCTCGATGACATGGCGGGGAGCATCTTTTCATATAGTGTATCTGTGTATCTTCCTTGATAAAGTGTCTGTTAAAGTCTTTTCCCATTTTTTAATAAAGCAAAACACAAATTTTTAAAACTCAAATTTATAAATATATTTTGGTTAATTGTTTTCTGTAATAAGTTTGCTGAAGTCAGCTCACTAAACCTTAGAATTATGTGACAACTTCAAAGTTTATAGAAAATTTAATTTTCGAGGGATTAAAAGGGTCATTATTTGAAAAAAATTACTATTTGAAAATCAGTATCCTAGTGTGTGATTTGAGGATATGCTATGTATGCCAGAAAATAGATGTAGCATAACTTTTATATGTTTATTGATGAAATATTTTTGTACAAAGAGAATCAATACATCCTCTGTCAACTAGTTAATAGACAAGTGTCATTACATGATTGAAACAGATCTCCCTAAAGATGGTGACATTTATCTTAAGTTTTGTAAACTTACATAAACATTATTCCCATTCTTGGTTTGCTTCTTTAGTTTTTATTTTTATTTTTTTTATTATTGCAGGGTATTGTGAGGGTACAAACATTATAGTTACACTTTATGTCTTTGTCTCACCCAAGTGTGGGGTTTTTCAAAGAGTGGAGATTATATATACACAATGTCCAAATAACTGAATAAAAAGTGACAGATTCAATCCATTATAAAGTCACTCTGGCTATGTGATGACAAACATCTGGCTATGGCAATAATTATAATTTAACATTAAAAACTTGCTTAAGAGTGGAGATTATATATACACAATGTCCAAATAACTGAATAAAAAGTGACAGATTCAATCCATTATAAAGTCACTCTGACTATGTGATGACAAACATCTGGCTATGGCAATAATTATAATTTAACATTAAAAACTTGCTTATTTCTAGTATTGTTATGATAATAAAGATGAACCGAAATAACAATCAGGAAATGTGCTAAGAAAAAAAAAAAGAGGAAGGAGAGCAAAGCCAGAAACAAGGCCAAATATTCATGAATAGCCATTCATGCCAATGAAATCTGAAGGAAGTAGCAAGAATCAGAATACTTTCATATAGTGTCGTGGAAGAGATTATGACATCAGGCATCATGCCTATGTAACAGGGCTAAATAGTGAGCAACAAGTGATCAACTTTTCCTTGAATTGAAGGCCAGATCAATATCATAGACAGTCCCTACAATTTTATTTTCAACTCAGAAAAGTAAGTTTCTTTTGGGGAGGGAGAAGTCTTAACCCCATGGCTCATTGAGACAGCAAATGTAATCTAGACTTCTTTATTTTTGGTCTCATCTGGTGAGTAAGAAAGGAAGTGCCCTTTAATTTACAGTCAACATTGCTTTTAATTACAAGCTCTTGACTTTTATCTTCACCCAAACTCTGGGTCCCCAAGCACTAGCATTGCCTTTCTTTGCCTTGATTGTTTTTTTTTTTTTTTTTAATTTGTTTTCAGAGAGTTTGAAAAGTACTAGCATTGTGAGGGCCTCTGAGCAAGTGAGGCATTGAGATTGCTTTAAAACACGCACGCGCACGCGCACACAGAAAAGAAGCAGATGGAAAGCTAAAATGAAAATAGGACAACTGACTACTTACAGTGGCTTTGGGTGCTTTGTTACCCCCTGTCACACTGAAGCAGGAGCTAAGATTCTGCAATAGTTGTGCCATTAAAAGCACGTACTACAGAGTGAGGCTCCTCAGGGTGGGATGGTTGAAGTAGTTCAAGGGTGGCTCGAAGTAAAAACCCAGGGAGAACTTGGAAAGGGAGGGGGAATAAAAGCCCCACGAAGGACAAATGAACACAAGACAGTGTCAATATGACCATTTGAACAAATAAAGCTCTTGTCCCTCTGATGAAATCTGTGTGTCTCTGGCAGGCTGGGATTCATGGGGTGGTCAGGACAGGTTGCCAGCAACACTCACAGTCCACAGATTTCTTCAAATTGGCAGAGACTGTAGTCACACTGAGGTGATTTGGGGGCGGTTTACTACCTTTTCTGATATTTGGTATCCATGAGGGACAATTCTAAGGAAAATGAAAGTAAGTTTCCCATTTTAGATGCCTTTAGCATGAGATTTTGATGAGTCCAAAGTTTCCACCTTCAGTAGAGCTATCCAGATGCTTAAAAAGCTGTGAGGTTTAAATCATTATATTGTATGCACTACAGATTTTCCATGAGATTCTATGGAGGAGAAGAATGACAAGTTCTGGGACAAGGTGAATTAAATTTGGTTGTCCAAGAATTTCTAGTATAGATACTTCTGTATGTATAATATTTGATAAACTATATTCTAAGATGTATATTCGTTTCAGATTTTAACCTTTAAAATTACAAAGTACCTTATTATAAAGCATATTTACTGTGGTGGTGTGTTGGTTTTTCTCAGAAAAGCTGTTGTCTTAGAATTGCACAAATACAATATGCATTACTGAAACTAATGAAGTGCATCCCCACCCCCATCCTTCTACTCAGAGTAGTTGCTGAAGGTAGACAAAAAAGAAGCTGCTGCTTCTCTCCATAATGATGTCCAGTGTGTGCATTTTGCTGAGCTCAGGCAGTGATTGATTGCTCTTCTTGTATTGTCTCTTGGAAAAAAAATCTACTTCCTTAAGATTATAGGGAAAGACAGAGGGCCTAGGAGAGAAAGAGTTGTTGGGTCATGGATGCAGGTGATTCTCATTAGGAGGACAGTCCTACTCCAAATTGAGAGACCCACAACCCCACACAGCCCAGTTAAGAGTAAGACTGTCCTACCAAATGGTCCCACATTCCCCTATGATGTTACCATAAATTGACTTCCTCTGATTTGGACATGAGCTATTTGGCATCACTAGATCACTGTATGTTGTGTATTACTGGAATTGTGGGTTACTGCAAGGAGAAGAAAGGGACTTCATGGATATGGGGTTGTTACAAAAGGGTAGTATTCCCTAGGTAGAGTTGAGGTTTGTGCAACGGATATTTGAAGGAGTTGTTGAGATGGTAATGAGACCAAGGACAAGGAAGCAAATCTAGGACTGTGCGGGAAATCAAAGATCAAGATGCCAACGGGTTCAGTGTCTGGTGAGAGCCTACATTTTGCTTCATAGATGGTGCTTTCTTGCTGTGTCATCACACAGTAAAAGGGGTAACACTGCTGTTCTCTGGAAACTTCTTGATAAGGGCACTAATCCCGTTCACAAGGTTTATTCCATATCTTTGCAATTGTGAATTGTGCTGTGATAAACAATCAGTACAGGTGTTTTTTTTACTTAATGACTTCTTCTCCTTGGGGTAGATACCCAGAAGTGGGATTGCTAGATCAAATGGTAGGTCTACTTTTAGTTCTTTGAGGAATCTCCATATTGTTTTCCACAGAGGTTGTACTGATTTACCTTCCCACCAACAGTGTATAGCACTGTATAAGTTCACTTATCACTACATCCAAGGCAACATCTATTGTTTTTTGACTTTGTATTGATGGCCATTCTGACAGGGATAAGGTGGTATCTCATTGTGGTTTTAATTTGCATTTCCCTGATGATTTGTGATGTTGAATATTTTTTCATATGTACGTTAGCCATTTGTATATCTTTTGAAAAATGTCTGTTCATGTCTTTTGCCCACTTTTTTAGGGGGTTATTTGTTTTTTCTTTGCTGATTTGTTTGAGTTCCTTGTAGATTCTGGACATTAGCCCTTGGTCAGATGTTTAATTTGAAAATATTTTTGCCCATTTTGTAGGATGTCTATTTGCTCTGTTGGTTATTTCTTTTGGTATGCAGAAACATTTTAGCTTAATAAATCCCATTTATTTATTTTGTTTTTGTTGTATTTGCTTTTGGGGTCTTAATCATAAATTCTTTGCCTAGGCCAGTGTCCAGAAACAGTTTTCCTAAGTTTTCTTCTAGAATTTTTAGGGTTTCAGGTCTTACATTTAAGTCTTTAATCCATCTTCAGTTAATTTTTTGTATGATGAGAGATAAAGGTCCTATTTCATCCTTCTGCGTATATGGCTATTCAACTTTCCCAGCACCATTTACTGAAAAGGGCATACTTTCCACAGTGTATGTTTTTGTCTGCTTTGTTGAAGATCAGTTGGTTGTAGGTGTATGGTTTTATTTCTGGGTTCTCTATCTTGTTACATTGATCTATGTACCAGCAACATTCTGTTTTGATTATTATAGCCTTGTAATATAATTTGAAGTCCAGTAATATGATACCTCCAAATTTTTTCTTTTTGCTGAAGATTGCTTTGTTTATTCAGCCTCTAGGAACCAGCTTTGAGCAGTTAACTATAGAAACAAGATTGTGGAACTCTCCCTGGAGGAAAATGCTGAGGATTTAACCTTCATTTCCATTGCAATCTAGCTTGACAGCAGCCAGACCTCCAGATGGCCCATTACTCAAGATAACCATCAGAAACAAACCTTGCTGACTTGCATGTGGCCAGCTCCTCCCAAGATTCCTTTCCCTATGAAACCCTTCAGTCTGCCTGAGAAGCTTGAGATGGCCTTTGTGACGTGAGTCCAGCATCTCTTCGGGATGCTGGCCCTTGAATAAACCCGCTTTTTCTTTCCACCAACTTCTCATCTCTCAAATTTGGCCTTTTGAGTGCTGGGCAGCCAAGGCTGCTTTTGGTGATACATGTATGTAGTGTGTGTTTTTTTCTTTGACTGCTAACAAGACTTTAACCCTTATTTTTGATTTCAGTGGTTTAACTGTAAAGCACCTAGACATGGTTTTCTTTGTATTTATTTTGATGGAGTTTGCTGAGCATCTTGCATTCATAAATGTATGTCTTTCTCCAAATTAGGGATGATTTCATCTAATAATTTTTTAATTTTTTCTCTCTCCCCTACCCTAAAACTCCAATTACATATATAATGGCTAGACATCTGATATTGTCCTACATGTCCTTGAGGTTCTTTTCATTTTTTTTCTAAACATTTTTTCCCTCTGTGTTCTTCAGATCAGACAATTTCCACTGATTTATGTTCAACTTGAGTGACTCATTTCTATGATATTATGTTTTTCAGTTACAGAAGTTCCATTTAGATCTTATTATAATTTCTATTTCTCTGATGTAATTTTCTATCTTTTCATTAATTACCAACATGTTCTTTTTATATCCTTGAACGTAGTTATAAATAGCTAGTTTAAAATTCTTCTCTATTCCTTCTAATAGCTTGGTCATCTTTGGGTGAATTTCAATTGATTGTCTTTTCATCAAGAATTGGTCATATATTCCTATTTCTATGTATGTTCGTTCAGTCTCTTGCATTTTATTCTGAACATTTTAAATTGCATGTTTTGGAGATTCTGGATTCTTTATATCCTTCTGAAGAGTGTTGAGTTTTTTATTTTTTTTTTTGCAAGCAATTATCTTGGTTAGATAAAAACTGCAAATTATTTCTCTTAGGCTGTGATTGAAATTTCAGTTTAGTTCTTTTATACTTAGTTACATCATTTTGTGTCTGCCATGTGCTTGTATAGATCAAAGATTAGTCGGAGATTTGGACAGAGTTCATATAAAAATTTAGAAAAATTTAAGGTTCTCCCTCTCTATCTTTTTTATCTGTCCCCACCCCAATTCCAGGGACTATTATTTCTTTGTATTCTCTTCTTTAATTTCTCATCTCAGGAAGATTGCGTGTTTTCTATTGGCATTTTATCCACTATGCAAGGTATCACCTGTATCTTGCTCTTGGTGTAAAAGTCTTAAAAACAAGAAACTCACATGATACTTTGCCTGCTTCCAAGTTGTAATTCCCTTTCTAGAATTTGTCTGCTTTTTTGCTGCATTCCCTAATACCATCGAATAGTTGTTTATTAATGTTCTCTAGAATTGACAGTGGTTATCTCTATCAGAATAAGATGGATAGAAGCTACTTAGCCATACCGAAATTGATATTTGAGATTTTACACCTTATTCTTCTGGATAATTTCTCCAATCCCAAGGAAAATATCTGCTGAAAGGTCAAGTATTTTTGTTATTTATAGGTTCTAAAATATAAAGCTATAAATGCCGTAAATTTTTTTTTGTTATTACTGAATGAAGGCAAGTGTATTCAACCTTGGAAATATAAAACTACTGAAACAATCAAGAGAAATTAGGAAAAGGAATGGGAGGAGAATCATATGAAAGTTCTGTAGCAATCCAAATATATGCATATTGCAAAAATAAACATATACATAGTAATATTCAATCTAAACAAGAAGTCAGTTGGTTTCAAATAGACTGCCATCTACTTGAATGGAATGAATTTTAAAATCAGGACGCTAAATGATATTGATAAAGTAAAAAAAGAATTTTTTCTTCCCTCAACAATAATAAAAAGGCAATCATAAAATACAGAAAGAGAAACCAATATAGTCTTACATTTTTATATAAGGAACTCAAAATATGGTTTTATTTTGAGAAATTCATATAATATATGAAACTAAATATATTTGATCTTTATATTAGGAACACTTTCATTTGAATAGAATTATAGTGCTGACATTTGACCTGTAGATAAATTAATTCCTAGCTTATTGTCTAATTTTTTATGAATAATTATTCTAGTAATATAAACACTAAATGCTAATTTTTGACTTCTAGAATCAAGCCATAACTTTTAACAATGGAATTATTATTTATGGTTATAAACAGAATGTTCTTAACTTTTTAAATGTATTAATAGAAGTGCAGCTGAAAGAAGACATCAGAAGAAAGAAAAAAGAAGTAGAAATCAAGAATGCTTGTAGCCTCATGTAATATCATGAGAATTAAGAGATATTTTCAGAAGCTAATGCAATGACAAACTGAGACTAACATAATATATCAAAAAATAACCATTAGAAGGACAAAATAATAGCTTACTAAAAATTGGAGGATGAAAGATGGGATGCTGGTAAACTAATATGCATCTTTCAAAGTAGAGATTTAGTAAGTAATTTCTCAAATTTATATGTCAGATAATTGAGTCATATCAATATTTTTTAGAGTCAGGAATGTATTCATAAGAGCAAATAAAAATCTGCAAAGGTTAAAAGTGATTTTTAGAAAACTGGGGTCTAAAGGGTAATGCGTGGCATTGCTAATTTTTTGTTATACGAACTTAAGTTTTATTTTTAATCTGTATATTAAAAATAAGGAATGATTGATGTAATTCAAAATTATATAAGGAAATGATAATGTAAATATGACTGCAAAAGCAAGTATGAGTTTTCAAGAATTAACCAGCATCTGGTATAGAGTTCCCCAGGTAATTATCATATCTGATTCTTTTTTCCCAGAAATTTCCCAGCATAAACTTGGTATGGACATTTCTTTGGGGAGAGCTCAGGAAACAGCCAAATGGAATTTAAATCACATAAACTAAATTTGTTTTTTCTCTTTCCCTTGTGTTTAGTGTCCATTAATTATATTTTCATACCTAGTAAAAATTAGTGAGATATTGAAATCAGACAAACCTATTTATTAATCTTATTTCAACCAACTGTGTTTTTTAGAAAATTTTTCTGATTCTCTATATTCCTATTTATCAAAAGGGTCTCTATTATCAACTTCATAGGAGTTTTAGCGGTATTAACTAAAATAACATATTTAAAGGATTTGACAGAGAGTAGACCCATATGTATTCCCCTCTTTCTCCAATACCTCTCTAATTTTTTTCTTCTAGACATTTCTTCTCCTAGGAAGCATAGATTATTTTCATTTAACTCAATATACTGGCTGCAGAAAATATTTTAATATTGCTGGAATTTCTAGGCTTAGTTGAAGTCAGTCCACATTTCTGACCCAAAATATATAATTCAAAGAAATGAATTATTCAGTGTAAATCGTTATGCCAAATTATATTTCAACTTCTCCCAGCATCAATTATACTAGTTCATGCTTAATGAGACAACTTAGTCTTTATGTTTTGGTCATCTTCATTAATCAAAGTTCAACTTTATAATAAAAATAACTTTGTATTTGGGAGTAAATGCAATCATAAAGCAGTTTTATGCTTATGTATAAGTAGAAAAATTCCAAAAATTATATTTTGGATTTGCCATTATTGTATTTGATGGCCTGTATCTTTTATGGTTTGGCAAGTTTTTAAAGAGATTCTTCTAAACATTATTTGCAACTCCTTTAGTAATATCAGTGGTTGGGATAACACAACTGTTTTGTGTTGGGGCTCAACAAATGCTACCCTAAAGTATGGTCTGTGGCATGCCGAGTACTTTGAACTCAAAGCGATTGGAAAACTTCAGCGGCAGCCTCAGAAGCAAAGTCTCTCTGAACTTCTCTTGCCTTCCTTTCTCCCTCCCTCTTTCTCCTCCAAGGCAAGCCATAGAAACTAGAATTCCTCTTTCCCAAGTTGGTTCATAGAAACTAAAACCCCTCTCCCCTAAAGCCAGCCATAAAACCTGGACATACTATTTTAACCTTCCCTGCCTTTCTGTATAAGAGCTAGTCATAAAGGAATTCTCCGACCTATCTCGTCTGACAGCAGGTTGTGAGACCCTCATCCAGAAAGGTCTTGTCCTATACTCAAGAGGAAGGAATGTTGCACTGAGAGGCCAAAAAGAATCTTAGAGAGTTCTTGCTGGGTTTTTCTCCTCAGGCTATTACTATTAGATCATACACTTTTTGTCCAGTCACATTTCTACATGGCTGCCCATTCTTCATCAAACCTAAGCACAAAAATAGTTTTTTTCTGAGTCTTTGGATCTTCATTTCTGAAGCCCCCTTCATCACATAAAACTTTGACTAACTAAATTTGTCATGCTCTACTTTGTTAGCCTGTCGTTTGTGAGCTTTATGATGGGTGAAGAAAGGTATCACCTTTTAACCCTTACATTTGCTAAAAGTAAAGGTTTTTAAAAGTACTTGATTCTCTTAATCCAGTTTCCTTTTTTCCTATTTTCATTTCTCTTATAAATTATCCTGGCACAAACATGACATCAATAAGTGCTTTGATCTCGAGTTGGGTTAGGCAGGCTGAAGAAGAATATTTCACTCTAAGCTCTCCTAAGAAGCTCTACGCTGCTTGCCCAATTAGGAGGCACTCAAAGAACCAGGGACTTTTAAAACCAATGCAGGAATTTGTCATTTACAATTAATCATGCATCATGAGAAGATCTTTGGCAGCCAAATATATTAGCAATTAAAAACAATGCCTAGTAGCTGAAGCTTCATTTTGAACTATTTACAAAGGAAAAAAAGTGAAAAAGAAATACAAATATCCTATTGGTAACTGCATCATAAAATAATAAAAAGTATAAACACACAATCACAAGCATATGTATTGTTTTTTTCCCTCTATTGGAGCCTGACAACCTTTTGATTAAATGCATGCTTGTCAAAGTAGAATAAATCCTAGTCACTAAAATTGATTGTGGTGAAGCAGGGGCAGCTAGCAAACTCAAAGCTTAAAATGACATCGATCCATGATCACCCTTTTGTCTGTTTGACCATGAAATCGGCAGTGGTTTACTCTTTTAGCTGTGATCATTTGCTTATACATTTTCTTTTTTTCAAACTAAGGAATGATTTAAATCTTATATTTCCAGATTAAGTCGAGGAACTACCTTGTGGAATCATCAGGAGCTGTAATGCCAGACTTGAATACAATCGAAGGCGATGTGGGAAAACTCAGTTCTCACTAGATTAATCTGGATTTTCAGTATGACAAACATTATCTTTGGAAAGAAAATATACAAATAGTCAGGTTTTGACCTATTTTTGTGATACAGTGTGCCTCCGTAGTCCAATTAAACCATTTACATGAGGCTAATTATGACCTTAAACATGTATTTTGAATGAAGTGTATTGTGTGCTTCTAAGTTACACAGGAGAGATTTTGCTGAACAATAGCAAAGTAATCATAAATAATTTTCAGTAATCTAACTTTGAGGTGAATTCACTAGTTCTCTATTTCTAGAGAAGTTCATTACTAGCTACTTCTTGCCTTAACACAAATAAGGAAAACGAGGATTTGTGGTGGGAGACATGAAGCTTGCCTCTCTGGGGAATTTGAAAAGAGGGTTTGAATTCAGGAATTTCAGAAGGCGTGGGCCAGGCCCAGAAGTGAAGGGGGGTTAACTGCAAGTTCATGCGCACAACACTCAGACCCTCTCAGCCCCATGAGGGAAAAACACCGGCAACATTTCTATCTACTAAGCACAATAATGGAAATTTTTCCTCCAAAGAAAATAAAAAGTCTGAAAGAAAACATCTCCTGTGTTGACATTGTGGAGTCCACAAATAACAAATATCTAATTTCCCCCACTCATCTCAAAGCCCGTTAGTAGCTAACCAACCCCATGTACACAAAGTTTCACATCAGCTTTATATTTGCTCACACTTAAATATGAAAGGACAACCAAGGACTATAAAGCAGTTGAAAAAAGTGTTCATCATAAAAAGAGAGTTATTAAAATAAACAGATGAAATGACTTTGATAGAAGCAGAGATAGTTCAGAGAAAAAATGTTAAAAATTTTGTAATTAGTATTCTTGGAGATCTATATAAAGACATTGATTCTGAATTCATTTTAAAAATTAAAATGTGACAACCACACTAAAAAAATTACTAGTGAAAGAACAGGAAGTTTAGAAATTTTCTAAAAATTACATTAAGTGTCATTTACAATCTTCAACAATCTTTAAAACAGTAGAAAGCATCTACAGACAATTGAGATTCTGGGAGCGCTTTCCAAAGACAGCTGGTTCATCTGGGAATAATGCTCTCTGCCCTTCTTCCTGCTTAAAAGACAGATGAGATGGCTGAGTTCTGGAAACTATCCTGGACCATGAAGTGACCTTGTAAATGTTCACCTGCTAAGGATGACAGAGCAGAATGATAGAGGAGGCATAGCTCCTGATGATATCATGTGGTTTGCCACTGGGGCCCTGGACTACATTGTACTTCTATGAAAAAGAGAAAGAAAAAGCTAGTTTGGTTAAGTGTGGGGTTTCTTACTTGGGAGAGGGGTGCTTTATAACTAATAAGAGTGATTACTTATTGCATACCTTTCATTTTCCTGTCCCTGTATTCAGATTCACGTGACTCAATTAGTAGCATGACTAGGATATAGATTGTTTTTTTCATAAGATGCTTTCTTTCCTTGATCCGCTCCCACCCAAAAAATATAACACTATTCTAATAGTTTCATCATTTCTCCCGTATTTCCCTCCTTCTTCCCCTCCTTTCATGAGACTTTGAACACATTCACTTTCACTTAGCCTCCACCCTGGGGTATGTGAGACAATTTAGAAATCCTTAGACGTTTTCCTATAGAACGCTCCTTCTCTTTCAAGACTATTTCCTTAGCTCATATAACATTCAACTATGTACAGTCCACGTTTCTTATCCATTTAAATTGGTTATCACTATTTTCCTCTCTTCTTCCTCTTATTAACATTTAGTCTCATTTCTATTTTGGTTTTTGGTTACATTCTTTTATTTATTGCTTTTTCAGATGGGATGAGAGGGTGATATACCTTGAAATCTTGACTCTCCACAAATGATTTCCTTTCATCCTGGTAAGTTCATAATATATTGTTTACATCTAAGAGTCTTGAATTTCAGTCCTAGCTAGTGAACCTAAAGAAGTTATGGGAGGAAAAAAAACGAATCAAAACCAGTTGCTACCCTACGCTCTTCAGGAGGAGGAGATGGTGGAAAACAAGGTAGCAAGAAAGGAGATTCTCACTGGTGGCCCAGGTTCCGGAAGGGTGACATTCCATGGGATGACAAGGATTTCGGGATGTACTTTCTCTGGACTGCTCTGTTTTGGGGAGGAATCATGTTTTACTTCCTGTTCAAGAGCTCTGGGAGAGAAATTACTTGGAAGGACTTTGTCAATAACTATCTTTCTAAAGGAGTAGTAGACAGACTGGAAGTTGTCAACAAGCGTTTTGTTTGAGTGACTTTTACACCAGGAAAAACTCCCATTGATGGGCAATACGTCTGATTTAACATTGGCAGTGTAGACACCTTTGAGCAGAATCTGGAAAATTTACAACAAGAATTGGGCATAGAAGGGGAAAACAGGGTGCTTGTTGTCTGCGTTGCTGAAAGTGATGGTTCATTTCTACTGAGCCTGTTGCCCTCATCATTGCCTTTCTACTGTACACACACCGTGAGGAGAGGGCCGGCTGGCATTGGTCGATTCAGCCAAGGGACGGGTGGACTCTTCAGTGTTGGAGGAACCACTGCCAAGGTCTTGCCAGAATCCCCCAATAATCTCTCCTTACATGTCATTCCCTGTTGGTAGCTGCAAGGGAGCCTGTAAGTTTTGAAATAAAATCAGGTCTCTCAGTTAAGGAAGAAAAGTAGAATGGATATAGAGTAGGCAACTATAGCACTCTGCCATATAAGGTAGCAATTAATGTAATGAAAAAATACAGTTCAATTTATAAAATATATCTTCTTGGGAGAGCAAGGAAAGGGAAAATATTTATGAATTGAATAAAAAAGCAAAATTGAACTTCTGGATTACTAAGAGAAAAATATAATGACTAGCAACATGACAACACCAGCAAAATTAGGAAAAGGGAAAAGAAAAAAACAGTAAAATATAAAATAAGATGGGAGCTATAAAACAATGTATTGAGTTTTTGCAGTAAATGTAATCATACTACATCCCCTCATTAAAAGACAGATAATGCCAGATTGAATTAACAAATAAATCTAATTCTATGCTATTTACATGAAACTCGCTTGAATCAGTGACTACAAAGATTAAAAATATAGGATTGGGTAAAGAGACACCAGAAAAATACAAACAAAAAGAAGGGAGAATGATCAATATTACTATCAGATAAGGTATACTTTAAAATTAAAAGCATTAGTAAGGTAAAGGTAACATTTTATGAAAAGGATAATATTCATAAATCTATATGTAACTATATATATTCATAAATCCATATGTAATAGCCAACAAAGCAATTAAACACATAATATTTCAAATGCCTTGAAGTATTGCCAGTAGTATTGCTTCTATTGAACAAACTGTTTTCCAGCTTCCCTTGAAGGTATTGGTAAGATATAAGCAGAAATATTCAGGTGGGGTTTCAGTAAAAATTCTTTTAAGTGGGCCTACTCAGATGGTATGTACCTTCTGTACCTGCTTTCTTAATCCTTCTTCCTGACTGAACTGTGGGTGTGATGGCTAGAACTCCAGCAGCTATCTTGTGAAAATGAGGTGACCCCAAGGTGATCCTGAGGATGACAAGATGGCTGTGACAATGTGACTTTGGGGATGAAAGCCACATGATAAGGATTGCGAAATAGAAATACAAAAAGTACCAAGTTTCCTGATGATACATAGAAGGCTGTACCTATTCCAGACTGCAGGTTTATAAGAAAAAATAAATTCCTATTTTAGCTCTCTCTTATTAGAAACTAAGTATGATTTTAATTGATACACAGGAAAGTTTAAAAAAATACAACTATAATAGGAGATTTAAAAAATCTCCCAAATGTAAAAAGATATAGTCTATGTGCAGAAAACTAATTATGTAGAGATTCTGAATAAAATTAATTTGAGTTGATATATATAAACATTTCACTCTGCAGTAATAAATGTGTATGCATTATCAATGAATAGAGCTTGAGCAACAGGGCTTTTATTTTTAAATGTATATGAATTATGAAATTTATTTGATATTATATAATTTAAAAATATTTATACATGCCATATGATCTATATAGAAGACTCATAAAGGACATTTTATTTTCATTTAAATTTGTTGGACACTGGGTGTTTGTTTGCTAGTAAAGGTGTTACTAAACCCTTGGTCTGTATGTGGTGTTGACTTTTCAGTTGTAAGTCATGATGTCTTTCAACTGGCATTAGAACAACCATTTCCAATAAAACACTTCCAAAATCAAATTTCAAACTCTTATAGTTTGTGGTGAAGTAAATTGTCTTGAATTTCAATAATGATGGCAATGTCGGGCTTTTGTATGACATATTTAAAGATCATTATATAGTGTTAGGTAAAGGACACATGCAAAAACAGCGGTACCTAAGTGAGTTTTAGGTGATCTTAGGTGAACTGCATAGAAGATACATTTTTCTCCTTGTCCTTTTGGTGGTTATTTTTAATCTGATTTTCATATAGATTTGTATCCCACTGTATTCTAAATATAATGTAATTTAAGAGATATCTACTGGTTGATAACCAGGCATACATTAAAAGATGGGAAGCATGAAGCAGTGTGAACGTACATATTCATAATAGCTGTCTGACTAATGTTTTTTCCCTTCAGTAGACTAAGTAATACTGTATATTTCCATCCAACTGAAATATTATAAATCACTTTTTAATATCTTTTTATCTGAACTAGAAAAAAAATCATTTGTATTACAGACATGTAAATTTAACTTAAAACTACAAAACCTAGTTTGAGGCTTGATACTGTGGCCATAAATCATATACAATAACATTGTAAATGAGATAACTGTAACATTATATTCTCTGGGCAAGGTTAATAGATTCAGTTCAAGTCTAGCAAGAAATTGTAGCTGACATTTTCCCATTTCTTTCTGAAAAGGCTTTATAAATCCTCAACTTCTAAATTGGACGGGATTAGGTCCCAGTGGAGAAAATCCTAGATTTAGTGTTTTTAATTTCCTAAGCTACTGAGTGAGAACTAACTTTATAAGTGTAGTCATATGCAGCTTGGGGACTTTAAGAGTTAGGTTATTTTTGTTTTTCCCATCCAATTCTAATAACAAAACTAATTGCATTAGTAATAACAAAGGAAAAATGATAGTAAAAGTAATAGTAGCCTGAAGTTTTAAAAATCCTGTCAATTTGGTTAATTTGGGTTAACAGTGGAAAGAAACATAAATAAGCCTTCCTTGAGCGATTGAACAAAACACGGCGGGTCTACTGATTTCATTTTTAACTCACAGCTCTTCAGCCTGGTAACGGCATACTTACATTCTACCGTGTACTTGCTTTACTTGCTTGTTGCTGCCGTCAAACTCTCCCCTGAACTGGCACAAAAGCTGACCTTAATCTCTTTCCACTATGGGCAAGGGTGTCTGCACCATGATGCCCCAAGGCCAGAAAGTTCAGCTCCGTAATCTAGCCTGTGCAGCAAGAATTTTCCAAATGCCACATTGTCATTGGGTGCTGGCAGCGGGATCTTCAAGGCACGGTTTCCTTTAGGGAGCAACTGAGTGATCTGCAAAGCGGGACGCTGCTGTGCGGTAAAATTTCCCACAGTGTGCCATTGCCTCCCCTTTCCCTTTCCGGGACCCTAATCCACACTCTATCTCCAGACACTGTACTATTGAAATGTCCACGGACTTGCCAAAGGTTCTGTGGATGTCATTTTACCCTGTGCATTCTTGCCAGATATTCTTCTTGGAATTCCATTTCATCATTTCATTCCGCTGCTCGGGTCCTTCCAGACCTCTACCCTGCGAGGACCGGACGTGTGCTTCTCTGACTGTCCTGTCAGGCCTTCTCACAGGGGCCCAATTTACCTGAATTTTTGTCCTCTTTCTGTTCTCTATTTACAGGGAAACTCATTTCCTGTCTTTATTCCTGTTTTTCTTCTTAGTTTGGATGCCCACAAAAGCCAGGTGAAACCACATACCATGCCATGCTCAGTACACACGATTATGGCTGAAAACCCAGATGAAAATTCAACTGATCCCTAAGAATTGCCTTGGATAATTCACTGTACGTTGACTTTCCCTTATTTTGAGTTTCCTATAAATTTACAATAATATACATCACATTTAATTTCTTTTACATTGTATTCTGGTTATTCCTTAAGTATTACTTGTATTTCCACAATTAGAGCCCAAGGTCCTTCAGGGCAAAAATAATACCTTTTCCTACTTTAATCTTCCATACAGATTCAGTGACGTTCAACATGTAGAGTAGCTGACAGCTGAATTTAAATTAATTTTTTTAGCAGATTATAAGCTCTCTTCTCAAAGACTCAGCTGTTTTGGACACATTTCAACTACAGTATCTTTTCCTGTTCTCTGTCTGTAACCAGGTTGTATGTTAATATAATAAATCTTTCACTTGTTATTTAACTGTTTGATTGAATTACTGTTAAAACTGTATGAAACACTATTATAATGTTCTGTGAGTATGATTTGAGAATCAGAGTAGTGCAATCTTTGAACGTCTTTGCCTCTTTAACAAGCAATAATTGTCTCCCTGAGATGCACCTCCAGCTCTGTGCTTAAGCAAATGTGCATTTTCTCAGCCTCTTGTACTGTTCATCGTGTTGCATGTTCTCTTATATTTGACAGCCCAATACTGCCTGGTTTAAATTCATAGCTCTTAAAGGGTAGAGATTATTTAGTCACAACTTTTTCTATGTCAGCAATGCAGACAACACATATAATAAATGTGGGTATTTAATGTTCAAATCTCGGGCGCAGAGATCCCTATATTGTAATTAGATGCAACATGTTGCCCTGAGGCACATGGCACTTACTTTCATAAAAATATTGGCCAGGAATGAAGATATTAACATCTGCCTTATGGAATAAAATATTACCATCCATCTTTCAAATATCAGGCTTATAAAGTAAGGAGGATAATGTTCTGATAATACAAATTATACTTCAATATTGAGAACTATAACTGCTTTTAGGCTTGTAATATTTAAACCTTTATCATAGACACAATAACTTGTGAAAATGACAAACAGATCTTACATGATTGGCAGAAGCATCTACTAGGTTCTGTTCTTAAATTATTTGTTAAAAGGAATTTAATGAAAGGGTGGCTTTCTGTAAGGTCTTTGGTGACTGTGTTTATATGGCATCAAGTAACTGATCAGTAATCTTAATGGCCTCAATTAGTGACTTGTACTTTAGTTTTAATTAAGTCATTGATAGATTAATCTATTGAATTGTTCATTTTCAGCAATTTGTTGTCATTAATATTAATATAATCCCTCCACCACTAGCTATTCATCTTTGATTCTAGGTAGAAAGCTACTCTGGAGAATTCGTGGGGTACAAAGAAGTGTAACACACAATTCTACCCATGTATTGAAAATAGAGGCACACATACACGTGAAATACTAAATAACAAGAGAATAATATGTACTTCCATGGGACAATATGACTGAATAAGTAGTATACGTGAATGATCAGTATGAGTAAATATTAAAAATTGAGAGGAGATTATTTCTGGGCAGGGGTTTTCAGGATAAAGAAATTTCAGATGAAAGCTCTACTATATAGTATACCCTTGAAATACATTGTTTTAACATTTTCAGTTTCAACTCTTTTCAGAAGATTCCCTAAAGTCCCACTTTAAGTGGACTTATACCTTTGCTTAGGGAACGTTCTTATGTAGTGCATGAAGTTGTAGGGAGTGAGACTAGCTGAAATGTGCTTAGCATCTACCTTCATTTCAGCTTAGCTTTCTGATTCCCTGTGACGGTATTCATCAATTGGAGAGTCAAGAGGACCTTGGATGAGTTGGTCTTCCTGAATATCAAGTCTTTCTGTGTGTGTGTCCCCTGATTAACTGTGGTTTACGCATTCTTATAACCCATTACTTCCAGTAACTAGAGCGTTGTAGGTACTCAACATTGCTGTGAATGTACGTGTGGGTGATGGGCAGATGCACCTGGCCTCAGTGTGGCCGTGAGAAATGGCTCATGTAGGAGTACAAAGGAAGACAAAGTTGAAAAATCAGTAGGGTTGTAATGGAGGGGACCTTAAATCCTGAAAACAACTTTTTTCCCTCTATACTGTAGGCATTTTTTAAAATGCAGTACCCATAATAAAAATTATCATGAAGAAAAAATTTACATTGTTTTATTACCAATTGTATAAAGAAGATTTTAAGAACAGGAAATTATTATCATATATGGTTGTCTTATAAAGGTTTGGACTCTATATGTGAAAATATGGAAAGCAAGAAAGACATTGTAGCAAGGATATAAAATGGGTATGCTGGGAGATATTTTGTTAATTTTGTAGCCAAAGAAATAGTATTTAGACATATTTGAAAAATCAAATAATACAAAAGGGCTTCTGTTTGTAAACAGTATCCATCTCTCCTACCCTCTTCCTCCACTCCCACTCATCATAAGGCAGCTCTGTTTACTGGGTTTTAGTTCTTTTTATACATATTTATAGATTTATCGATAGATTCATCAATGATAGAAAATGTCTATTGACTTCATGTCATTTATGAGTATTTCATTTTCCCTCCCTTTCTCCCATTTATTTATATATAATTAATTAATGATATCCAAGTTAGTGGAAGGAGGCAGTGATGCAGATAATTGAATGCATTGTTTCATATTTTATTTGAGTTATATATAATTAATTTAATTTATGGT
>NW_012155062.1:4030001-4060076 GCF_000956105.1 Propithecus coquereli | reverse complement strand
ATTAGCACCCTTATTTTTCTCTCAAGATTTTCTCTCCACTTTATCCCTTCTAACATTATCAACATTGAAAACATATTTTGCCCTTTAACTTCTTGAAGTCAAATAAAATATGCAGAGGCAAATCTTTAAATTTAATGTTTTATTTGAGAAGAAAGAATTGAAGTTTGGACATACACACAGACTGGGTGGAGAGGAGGTTGGGGTTTTATAAAAAGAAGAAATATTACATATTTCTCTTTGAGAAAGTTCATCGGCACTAGTAAAGTCTCGGGGGCCTGGAAAGTTCTGACTGGTGAATGATGGCAGTGGGTGGAACTAGTCTAAGAGTTGCAGCAGGTTCTTTCAGAAACCGTTAGATAAAACTGGTTTCAGGTCACAGCAGGCAGTTTCAGCAGTCAGACTTGCAGAGAGTTACATTCCTGGAACAGCTATGTGTCCTGTGTACTTTTTCCCCCTGGCTTTTTGACTCTGTTTTAGTTGTGTATGACAAGAATAACTTAATTTGTATGATCAACATTCACAAACAAAATTTAAATCCCTCTCTTATTGATTACCATAAATAACCTGAAATTTGAAAAACTTGAATACTAATATGTGAAATTTAAATTATTACCATGCAAATGTTCACCACTGATGAAATTGGAAATGTGCTAGTATTATATTACTTTGTCTACAATTCCGATGATCTTGCCTGAAGGCCACTGGAAAAAGCATTTCCTAATATCCAATTAATTGTGTTCTACTTTCCTGTATACAATTGCTCGAATTTATGTTACATTTTAGTGCTTTTTTATTTAAATAATCACTTTCTTAAACATGTTTTAGTTTCTACTGATGCTTTTTATTTTACCTTAATGAGAGAACTAACATAATGTTTTTATCCTAAGATAATTAATACTATAGCATCTAGCAGATTTTTTATTCTATATATTGCTTAGAGTTTATCTCATTCTTTAAAATGAGAAGTCTTTTGGGGCTCCCTGATTTTCTCTTCTAATTTAGACTGATTGCTTTATAGGCCTGCTTTAGAAGCATCACCTTGCGTATTCTTAGCTGTTTGGTTCTCAATGAGGGTATGTAGAATTTTGAGATTCATGAAATTCTGGCTGAGATCCACCATTTTTCATGTTATTTATTTGTATTTTTTTACTTTTTATCTATTTCTATCTTTATATTTAAAGTGGGTTTTTTTATGAGCAACATAAGATGGATCTGGCTTTTTTTATGTAATTTGATGACCTCTAGTTTTTAATTGAGGAATTTAGGCCATTTACACATAATGTGATTATTGATATAGTTGGGTTTAAATCTATCATCTCAGTATTAGTTTTCCTTTTGACCCATCTGTTCTTTGCTCATTTTTTGTCTCTTATTTTCTTCCCCTTTGAACTAATTGAATATTTTCTAGTATTCTATTTTATATTTCTATTAGCTTATTAGCTACATATGTTTGTGTGTGCGTGTGTGTGTGTGTGTGTGTGTGTGTGTGTGTGTGTGTGATGGCTTTAGGGTTTATATATCTGTGACTTACCACAGTGTAACCTCCGGGAATATTATGTCATTATCCCACTTCACAAACAGTATAGAAACCTAACAATAGCATGCTCACATTTCATTTCTCCTGCCCTGGATGCTACTGTTGTAACACATTTTACTTCCACATGTGCTAAAAACTCAAAAATATAATAAATTGCTGTTATTTTTTCTATAAGTAATCAAACATCTTTTGAAAAGTTTTACAAAATAAGATGAAAAGCATTTTGTATTATCCGAATAGTTATATTTCTGCTGCTCTTCATACTTTTATGTAGATTCAGATTTCCATCTGCTATCATTTCCTTCTGCCTAAAGGACTTTCTTTAACATTCCTTATAATATAGGTGTGCTGTTAACAAATTCTTTCATATTTTGAATGCCTGAAATGTTTTTTATTTTGCCCTGAGTTTCAAAAATATTTTCATTTGGTATAGTATTCCAGGTTTATCATATTTTCCTGTAAGTATTAATAATTTAGGAAAATCTACTGTCCTCTGGCTTGTGCTGTTTCTGCCCAGGAGTGTGCTGTTGTCCCTGTTCTTCTGTGTGCTGTATGCCGACCCTCTCCTTCATTCTCTTCCCATACCTGCACTGGAGATTTGCTCTTTATCACTGGTTTTGAGCAATTTGATTATAATGCACTTTAGTATAGTGTTTTTCCTTCATGCTATTGTGCTTGGTATTTGTTTGACTCTTTGGATCCATGGGTTTATTGTTTTCACTAAGTTTGGAAAAATTGCAGCCATAATTTTTCCAGTTGCACATGTATAATACCCTTTGATGTTATCTCAAAGCTCATTATAATCTGTTTACTTTTTTCCTTTTCCTTTTCTGTGCTTTATTTTGGATGCTTCATATTACTAGAATTTTTAAAAAGACCAGTCTTTTAATCCCATCCAGTGTCCATCTCAGGTATTTGTTTATGTATCTTCCATGTCACTTCTTGACATGCACATGCATGGAACATATGAGGGAACATATGAGGTCTGTCCAGAAAGTATCCAGACATTGTTAATACACATATTCATATTACATGGCTGGATCCTTACTGGACAGACCTTGTATTTATAATAGTTTTTTGAAACATTTTGTTCCTAATTCTATTGATTCTGTCATTTCTGTGTCTGTTTCTATTGATTGATTTTCTCCTCATTATGGAGTGCACTTCACACTCCTTCGCATGTAATTTTGTATTCTTACAAAGATTACCAACAATATCTAAATCTCACCTTTGTGGTAAGAATTAAGTGAGATACTGTTGTGAAATTAGAAACTTTTCTAATCCTTGTTACTTTTTCCTACAAATTTATTCATATTCACTTGTATTTTATTTTCTTTCTTTGCAAAGGAATTTTTCTTTTACGATTTAAAGCTAATTCCTTCACTTACACTTTAAATATTTCTTCAGAGACATTTTAACACTGACTATTCTCCACTTACCAATTGATTTTAATTTCACCTTTCTAATAACCTTTTCTTATTATCAGGACATAAACATAATCAAATCTGTTTCATTCATAATTTCACATTGTCCTACAGTTTACACCCTCTCTTTTCTTCTCTTCACTGCCCAGCTTCTTAAAATAGATAAAGAATTTACTTCAGACTTATACTTAAAAATAGTTTTATTATTTATTATCTCTTGACTGTCCAGTCCGGTGGTTCATGTTTTTGTGTGTTTTGCTATTTTTAGAGGACACTATTCTTCAATGAAGAATGTTTTCATTGTAAGTTTGAGTTATGGACATGCCTTTAGAGGGTAGATCTGCCTTTGTTCTGGGAATTTATGAGCTTTCAAAAAGAAAGATCTATTTTTATGCTATTTTCTCACTCTGGGTATTGGGAATTGTATCTTAGTTTGTATGTGGAGCTCTCATTTGCATACATTCAGGTTTGGGATTATAATTGTGTATGAGTCACTTTTAAAAAGTTATCTGTCCAGTAAAGTTTTACTTGTTCTACCCTTTGTGATGGGTGGTACTGGATTCATGAAGAAAGCCCTGTTCATAATAATAACTTCATTATACAAGAACCTTCTCTCACGTTCTCCAGAGAACATTAAACACCAGCCTCTGCATCTGGATTTTCAGTATCCCTGCGGGCCGTTTGCATTTGGTTTTCACTCTTCTCTCTGGTTTTGGATTTCCACTTCAATCTTGGCATATAAACATTTTCTGTCTTTAAAGTTTTGCTATACATTTACATTTGTTATTCAATTATTTTATTCAGTATTTTTATTTATTTTGAAAAGAAAGGGGGAATTCCTGCGGCAGCTCCGTATGGCACAGTGAATTCTCATTCCTTACAATGTGGTGGTAGCCTGAGCCCTTCTATGGATTCTGTTTTTACTAAAGTCAACAAATATATCTACAGACACAGCTTATTTTCCCAGAGTGGTGACTAATTCCTTTTTGGTTTATGGAATATTAACGCTTCCTGATTTTCTACACTTAGATGCATTTTCCATTCAATCTCATCACTGGCCTCTTTTTCCTAAGACTGCCAATTAATTTCCCAAGTCCTATTCTTGACTCTCTTGTGTGCCATTCATGGATAATTCTACGGGTTCAGGCTACAAACCAATGATTTAAAAAATTATATTACCAATGATCTTTCTCCTAAGATTCAGAATAAATTGATCTGACTACTAGATATCTTCTAGGTATCTCTGCTTCAAATAACGCGCTGAAAACCAGATTTATCACCTTACCTCTGTGATGCCACCCTGACAGCCTCTGACCCTTCGCTCCTTCATCAATGACTACATAGGATTCTTTTTACTGACCTTTTTATCTCAGTAAATGGCACTCCCCTCATCTACTTACTCAAGACACGTCTCTGGGAAACACCCTCCTCACTGCCCTCTCCTTCTGCCTGCACTTTCAATAAATAAATGTATCATGGTAATTTTTTTTCTCCTTAAAGCTCTGTAGTCCATCCATTTCTCTCTGTGTCCATTCACTCTACTTAAAAATAGGCTGTTCTCCTTCTCACCTTGATTTTTGATGAGACTCTTATTATCTGTCTCTAGACCTCCAGTTTTGCTATTCCACAATAAAATAAACAGATCTTTTTAGAGTATATGTTCAATCACAATCAATCTTCTGCTTAAAGTCTTTTACACATTCTGCTACCCAAGCTTGGGATGTCTTTTCATCCCCCTTTCCTTCACCTGAAGAACTCCCATTTACCAGTCAATACCTGTATTACTGCTAGTCATCCACGACCCCCAAGGCTGACCATTCCTCCTCGCACGTGTTCCTGTCACAACACTTACCATACCGTGTTTTACCTGCAGATAATCTAATTAGAAAAAAAGCTCCTTGAATGCACTAGTATATAACCAGGGGTATGTACAGGGTCTTGTGCATAGTAGGCACTTAAATATTTGTTATAGTTCTAAAGAAGAGTAATATTTTATGCATCTGTGTCATTATATCCAAAACCAATGCAATGTTATTATATTTTGGCCAAAAAATCCCACTCCAAATATTATTAAAAATAACATAAATTCTATTTATAGAATCTATATTGTAGTTCATCATAGATATATCTGGAAAGTAGTAATTAAAGATTCATTAAATGTTTTATTCTAAATTTACTATAAGGTTATTATAGTTTCTCTTGAAGGACTTCTCATCCAACTATATGCAGACAAAAGTTTCTGAATGGTCTTTTCTCTGTGCGTTTAAAATTTTCACCAAAATAGTCACTATACTGAATTTATAGACTCTACAAAAAATAATACTTAAAGTTATACACTTTATTATGTAACTCTCCTACATAATTCAATGAATCATTATTGATTTGACTGTGAAAGTGTTTTCAACTTTTATTTCTGACCACTTTTAGGAATTTATATGACTTTATTTTCATGAACTCTTTATTTCAGTGAGTAATGCTTCACCACGGGGAAATATTTAAAATGATCTTCAGAGATATTTCACATGGAAAGATTAATTATTTACATATATTACTATGGCAACTATATATCAAAGTATGATAAGTATGGCTTGTACAATTCTTTTCTTTAGACCCCAAATGAATGTAATGGCCAAGTGTTTGATGACACCTTCATATAAAGAACCCCAGAACAAAAGTAGAGCAAAATATTTTGTATAAACCTTGTTAGAATATTTTTATTAAAAATTTATTTTGAATGATACTGTAATGGTGGATACATGTCTTTATATATTTGTCAAGACCCATGGACTATACAACACAAAGAATGAACACTAGTGTAAATTATGAAATGTAGTTAATAATAACATATCAACATTGGGTCATCAATAATAACAAATGCACCACTCTAATTCAAGATGGTAATATTAGGGGAAACTGGTGGAGAGGAAGGGGTATAAGAGAACATTATACTTTCTGCTCATTTTTTCTGTGAACCCAGACCTGCTCAAGAAATAAAGCCTATTAATTAAGAAAACATGAAAACATATCAAATTTGAAATCACAGGTGTGAAAATTCTATTATTCATGAGAAAGAAGAATAAATCATTTAATATTCTTTGGAAAATTACTGATAGATAAAATGATAAGATTTTAACTACCTATAAAAGGAATTGCCTGTGTTTTCTCTCAGTCTTAGATCCAATATAAGAAAGCATCTCATTATAAAGAGAAAAAGATTACAAATTAAAGATTATATTAAAAGGAGAAGTCAATATATTCTTTTTGAGGTAATTTAATCTCTTAGTTTTTGTATATCTGTATATTATGTATCTTTGGTTTCAGTCAATGTGATATAGCTCATTTTTTATGGGCTAAGTTGAGTCTCCCCTCTCCCCTGAAATTTTTTTTCTTTTTTTTTTTTATTTCAGCATATTAGGGGGGTATAGAAGTTTAGGTTATATATGTTGCCCTTGCCCCCTTCTTCCCCCCCAAGTCTGAGTTTCAAGTGTGTCCATCCCTCAGATGGTGCGCATTGCACTCTTTGTGTGTGCATATACCCATCCCCTCCTCCCCCCTCCCCCTGCCCGACATCCGATAGATGTTATTCTTATCAAATTGGTATTAACTGATCCCCTGAAATTTATACGTTGAAGTCCTAACACCCAGTACAATTGTGTTTAGACATAGGTTCTTTAAAAGGTAATTAAGTTAAATGGGGTCATTCGCGTGTGCCCAATCCAATATGACTGGTGTTCTTATAAGAAGAGGAAATTGGAACATAGACACACACAGAGAAAAGAACATGTGAAGACACAGGGAGAAGACAGCCATCTATAAGACAAAGGGAGCAGCCCTCAGAAGAAACCAACCCTGCTGACATTTTGTTCTTGGACTAGTAGCCTCCAGACCTGTGAGAAAATAAATTTCTATAGTTTAAATTGTCTGTGGTACTTTGTTATGGCAATCTTTGCCAACTAATGCATCACTCTTGGACTCTGAAGTCAGTGACAGGATCGCTCTATTAGCACATGGGACTTTCAAGGAGAAAAGACATAACGTATTAATATTGGCATCTTCAAATATGACACTTAAGCTCATAATGAATATTTGTTGAATAGGTGAATTCATGTTTTGCCACCTGTATTTCTCAATTTTGGGTGTTGTAAGTTTTAAGAACCATTTCGAGCCAGCTAAAGCAAGCAAACAGGAAAGAAAGGGGGGAGGAAGGAGTGAAGGGAGTGAGGAATGAAGAAAGAAAAGAAAAAGGAACAGAGAAATTTGCAAGATGGACATTATAAAAGTTCATTGACTAAAACTCAAATATGTGAGTGGGACCAGCAATTGTAGAGCTAGCAGTTTTCAGAAGCATACTCTGTTTCACTTTCAAGTGCTCCTTTTCTTGTCCCCTTTCTCCTCCTGCTCTTCCTCCTCCTCCTCCTCCTTCTCAATGGATAATTCATCGCACTGCTGATGCTTCAATGTATACGTGGCTTCCCACAGCCCCTGAGTCTCCATTTAAATGGTCAGTGCACCCTAAGTCTCCTGCCTCAGTTCTCATTCCAAGCTCCTGGGACATAGACCATGTTAAACCAAGGTAAACTCAGAATCCTCTTGGTAAAAATGACTGTTTCTAGGAATATGGAAGTCATAGTGTGAATTTTCTCAGAAGAATGCTGTCCTAGTAAGCTTGGACTACTCTTCAAAATATTTGGACATAAAAATTAAAAGTATAATATATTTATAATCTCTCAAAAAATGAAATAGCATAAATCTAACAAAACATTCACAGGACTTGCATTTTGAGAACTATACAACACTAATGAGAGAAATCAAAGAATATCTAAGTAAATGGAGAGATATACAGTGTTCATGGATTAGAAGATTAAACATAGTAAACATGTCTATTCTCACCAAATGATATACATGTGTACTTCAATTCCAGCAGGATTTTTGGTAACTATAGATAACATTATTCTAAATTTTATATAGAAAAGCAAAGGAACTAGAATAGCAAAGACCATAAGAAAGAATAAAGTAAGAAGAATCAGTAATTAAGATAGTATTCAAGACTGTGTGGTATCGGCAGAGGGATAGACACCTAGATCCATGTGACAAAATGGAGAACCCAGAAATAGACATACAAACATGCCCAGCTGGTTTCTGATAGGGAACATGGTATAGAGGTGTAAAAACAATTCAAAGGAGGAAAGATAGTCTTCCAACAAATGATGCTGGAGCAAGTGGACATTGATAGACCAAAAAAAAAAAAGAAAAAAGAAAAAACGAAACATTAACATAAACCTCACATCTTGCACAAAAATTAAGTATAAAACTATACAACTTTTAGAAAAAATGGGAGAAAATCTTTGGAATATAGAGCTAGACAAAGTATTCTTAGATGATATAAAAGCATGATCCATAAAAGGAAAAATTGATAAACTGGGCTTCATCAACATTAAAAACTTTTTCCCTATGAATGATCTTATTAAGAGGATGAAAAAACAATCTACACACTGGGAGAATATATTTAAAAGTCCAACAGAGGAGTATAACCTAGAATATATAAAGAATAGTCCAAACTCGACAGTAAAAAAGCAAATAATCTGATTAAGAAATGAGCAAAAGCCATGAACAAATATATCGCCAGAAGGATATACAGATGGCAAATAAGCACATGAAAACTTGTTCAACGCTATTAGCTGTTAGGGACATGCAAATTAAAACAATAAAAAATTGCTATGCCCCTATCAAAATGGTTAAAATAAAAAATAGCGGCAATACCAAATACTATTGAGCATGCAGAGAAACTGGATCACTCATATATTGGTGTTGGGAATGTAAAACTGTACAGACACTTCGGAAAAAAGTTTGATCATTTCTTAAAAAATGAAACATGTGAATATTATATTTATTGAGTGCTTACCATGTGCCAGATATTGGGCTGGTCCCTGAGAGTATCCACTCAGGAATGAATATGAATAAAGACACAGCCCCTGCTCCAAAGGGATTTACAGTTTGAAGAACAAGACTGATGGATTAACAGATAATTTCAATGTAATGTAATTGTGGCTTCATTAGAGGCTGGTTTGATCCAAAGACAGAAAGGACAGCTGAAAGTTGTGGAAAGGGAAAAAATAAGATGAACAACCACCATTAATATTAGCTAATTTCTTAGCTAATCAGAGCCACAGAAACTCAGAACCACAAGTTTTGGTATTCAGATTCATTGGAAAATGGATCAATTATATTTTCTCTTTCTTGAGTTGCTTTTTAATTGATGGATGCTAAAAAATGCCTTCTATCAGCTGAAGCAATATTTATAGCAAAACATGAGAAGTTCATAAATATTCACCAAAATAGCTTTTTGGTTTTATCTGCTGCCCTCCATGGACCTGAGAAATGGAAACTGTTGAGGATTCAGCAGAGATTTCTGAGCAGTAATTTGTAGATAGTTCCAGTATACAACAATCAATGTTACTTATGTACACTATAGCTAAGACCACTTCCAAACCATATGTAAATATATAGATAGCATCTGCTACAGAATGATAATAGTTAAAGCTTACATCATTGAGTAAGGTCCTGTTTGGAAAACACATCAAAAGATAAAACTAAGTAGTGCTTCATTTAACCCAAATTAGAGCATTGATTATTAATGTGGTTTTGGCAGAATAGTAAAATAATAAAGCTTATTAAATTACAGTGTCCCAATATGTATTTACTTTAAAGATTTTTTACATTAGTTTGAAATAATAAAACATATATCAAAAAATGAGAAAAATAAAACCTCAAAAAACTTAACATGCAACTATCGGACCCAGCAATTGCACTCCAGGACATTTATACAAGAGAAGTGACAATTTTTGTTCAAATAAAACCTGTACACAAATGTTTATAGCAGTTTTATTCATAATAGTCAAGTACTGGAAACAACCTAGATGTCATGCATCAGGCGAATGGTTAGCTGTAGTACATACATACCTTTGCACACTCAACAACAAGAAGGAACACACTATTGATACATGCAACAACTTGGATGGACTTTAAGGGCATTATGTTAGATGAAAAAAGCAATCTCAAAAGTGTACATACTATATTATTACATGTACATAATATTCTTGAAATAAAAAACTATAGAAATGAAGAATAGATTAGTGGTTACCAGGGACTAAAGAAGAGGTAGAGGTGGGAGGGAAGTGTGTGTACCTATGAAAGTGTAACAGGAGCGACCCTGGTGGTGATGGAAATGTCTGTATTTTGATGCCTCCAGATCAATAACCTGGTTGTTACATTGTACAAGACGTCACCATTGTGGGACACTGGGTAAAGGGTACATGGTATCTCTGTATTATTCTGCATGTGAACCTACAGTTATCTTGAAATAAAGTTTAATTTAAAAAATGAAGGTGGAATAGAGACTGAATCTGTTTGCTAGCAGAGCTACCTTATAAGAAACATTAAAGGGGTTCTTCAGGCTGAAAGAAAATGACACTGACGGTAACTTAAATCTACCTAAAAAAATAAAGAGTACCATTGAGGGTAATTATGTAGGTAAGCGAAAGACAATATGCTTACATACCTTCTCTTTTCTTCTCTTAACTGATTCAAAAGATGATTGAATAAAGCAGTAATTACAAAAATGTATTGTTGGGCTTATAACATGTAAAGATATTATAAAACTATTAACACAAGAGAGGGGAGCAAATGATGCTATATTAGAGCAAAGTTCTATATTTTACTGAAATTAAGTTACTATTACTTTGAAATAGATTGTGATAAGTTAAGGTGCATATTGTAATTTCTAGAACAAATAATAAGAAAGTAATTAAATATATATTTAGAAATCCAACCAAGAATTAAAATGTTACACTGAAAAATATTTGACACAATGTTACACTGAAAAATATTTGACACAAAAGAAGGGAGTAAAGGAGAAACAGAGAAATAAAAGACATGAGATATCGAGAACAAATAGCAAAATGACAAACAGATTCAATCATAATAATTACATTACATATAAATGGATTAACTAACACTTTAGATTCAAATAGATTGAAAGTAAAAAGATGGAAAAATACACCACGCAAACGGTAACAATAAAAGAGTTGGATTGGCTATATCAATATCAGATAAAATAGGCTTTGAGATAAAAAATATTACTTGAAAAAAGTCATTTCATAATGACAAAAGGGTCAATATATCAACAGAGCCTCACAATGCATAAGGCAAAAAGTGATGGAATAGAAAGGAGAAATAGACTATTCAACAATAATAGAGATTCCAATACCCATTCTCAGTAATGGAAAGAATAACTAGACAGAAAATCAGCAGATATATAGAGGGCTTGAATAGCACTGTATCTAAGTTGACCTATCTGACATCTGTAGAATGATCTACTCCAACAATATCAGAATGCACGTGAAACATTCTCTAGACCATATGCTAGACCATAA
The DNA here is from genome assembly GCF_000956105.1 of Propithecus coquereli. NCBI lineage: Eukaryota > Metazoa > Chordata > Mammalia > Primates > Indriidae > Propithecus > Propithecus coquereli. Next base: position 4,048,683 of record NW_012155062.1, on the reverse strand, counting down.
AACAAGCTTTAATAAATTTAAAGGGATTGAAAAAAAAACACCCAAGACACAACAATAAAAACCAAAAACAGAGCAACAAAACAAAACTTTCCTCTCAAAATGAATCTTTAAATGAAAATTCCAACATCCATTAAATCGTCTAATGCTAAAATAGAAAGAGGAAACAAAGGGGCATAAATTCACTCCAGATGAAGTTATTGATACTAAAGAGTCAGATCAAAAGTTAAATTGTGTTTATTTAGAATAATCAAAGGTAAAAATGAAGTAATAATGGAGTAATAACACTACAAAAAGCCAAAAAAATGATAAAAGCAAAATAGACGAAAAATCCCAGAGCAGGTAGAAATAAGTGATTATAACCAGTGAAAAATTAAAACCATTGAAATATAAGATAAGATGTTGTCACAGGGAATTGATAAGTTGTAGTGAGCAATTCACCCCAAACATAGTTGTGTTTCCCTGTTTCCATTCTATGTTGATTGAGAATATCCAGAAATAGTATAAGTTTTGTTCTGCTTCTTGTTCATTCATCTATTCTCTCCTTCAACAAATATTAATAAGCATCTACTGTGGTAGGCAATTTTTTCGATGTTAGGAATAAAAAGGCAGACAAGACACATAAGCTATCATAGAGCTTACATTCTAGTGGAAAGAGGCACACATCAATTAATAAGTAATTTCATTGTATAATAAGTGCTGTAAAAGAAATCGCACTTCCCTCTCCAAGTTTCCTATGACTTGCAGCTACAGGGAAAGCATTCTTGAAAGCGTATTTAGGTCAGCAAGTCAGCATGTGTCTAAAGCTACTGAGCAGGGAAGCTCCTCCCAGCCCGGACAGCGAGTGCGGTCCCAGACCTGTGCTGGCGATGGGGCTTAAATCATTATGCTAGTTAAAATGTCACTGCACCAATAAGTGTTTCTGCTTTAGAAAGCATTAACCACAATTATAGATATCAAAACCAGTATAACAAATATAAAAATATAGGGCCTAACAGCTGCTTAACACCATATCAATAAAAGATTTCCTTAATACCCAGTGCAGATGGAGAATTAATCGAGAAGACAAGAAAACCCAAAGAGGAAGCATGAGAAGAGAACAGAGAGAATATATGATTAGGCTAGTTTCCTTTTCCTTTTATTTTCCTCATCTTGCTTAAACTGGTAATGTCAGATTGTATATTTCAAGAATGACACATTTCCAAGTTTATTGTACTGTACCGTATGGTGGGTGATGATTTTCTTACTTTGGACTGTCGCTGGTTCATAAACCACACATTCTAATAGGCACATGATTGTTACCATTCTTGTAAGCCAAAAAGTTTGTTTTAGAAAGAAAAAAACAAAACAAAACCTTTCACTTTTTAATATTCATTAACTGTGTTTCCAAACTGCACAAACTAACAATTTTAAAAGATCATTAAAAATAGCTTGTATCCCAATTTACCAGGCAAAATTAATTTGTTTGAATTAAACTTAAAACTTCCAAAGATCCAGGTCTAAGTCCTACCCAAAGTAAATATTATTGTTCAATTTAATACTGGAGATAGTGAATTGTGCTACAGTTAGTATAGAACATGTTAATACCTCAATAAATATTCTAATGATAGAGAAAAATAGAGATTTTAGAAGAATGGAATTATTTGAGACAAAATTTCTGTGTCTCCTACAAAGGTGAGCCTTTCATATCAGCCCCTAAGTGACAAATCAAGAGTGTATTTTTTCCTTTAATAGATACTGGGTGGCTTTGGGAGGACCAGGAGCAACATCTAAATTCAGTAACTAATGTTTAACCCAGAGCACAGTCACATTTATTCAATGATCTTTGTCAGTCCCTTAGAGAAATTTAATATTGTTGAAAATCATTTCAAGGAGGTAATTCCCCAGAAAGGACATCATTCAAGTGGTTTCTGCATGTTATAAATCTGATAAATACAAGAGGAGAGCATAACTTGAAATTTGAAGTCAGAGACTAAAGAAATGGCGCTAGTTTTAGTCCTGTTTGGGAAGCCTGCAATGCCAATGTTAGACCAGCAGACAGGGAGAAGAAGCAGCAGAGAGGCAAGGTAGGTCTATGGTGTGAGGACTATTCACTTATTATCTTTAAGGAATCAAATGTAGCTAGTCACGCACCACCCAATGAGAAAATACAGGATTAGGGTTAAAAGGCTTGTATTCTTTTTCTGGCTCTATTGTCGTGTATAACTTCAGAGAAGTTACTTAACATATTGGCTCCATCTTTCCAAGGCAGCTAAATAGCAGGCTATGACTCCTTCCCTTCTGAACTCACGGTATTGCTAGGAAGATAAAGCAATGGGGATAAAACCCATGGCAAATTTAAAACTTCTACAGAAATGCAATCTAACTACTCAAACAGGTGAGCTCAATAGGTTTTACAGGAATCAACAAAGAATCTTTGTCAACTTATTATTTTCCATCTGCAGATGCATGATGTTTGCAAATCTGTTTCCTGTTGCACCATTAGCTATCAGTGCAGCTCTGAAAATGAATCGTGTCTTAAATAAGAAGTAAATTAGCCAACCTCAGGGAAAAGAAGGCTATTAGTACATGTAAAGTCTGAGTGAGATCCACTCGAGTGTGGGAAATTCAGCACATAGAGACACCGGTGAGCTCCTGCCATGAACTCATCCTACTCCCAAGACCTTCAGCATACAGGGGTTGCGCATCTGAAAGTCCTTAGTTTGCCATTGCCAGATCCCACCCCGCGCTGCCCCACCCCTGCCAACTCGTGTGCGTGTGTGCGCCCCAGCTGCACCTGCTGTGTTCTTGACACAGAAAAGAATCGTGAATCAGCTCTCGCCAGCTTGCCGCGTGAGCGGCGACAGTGGATTCATTCTATTTTAATGAGACATCCAGGGTCTGCTGGGTACAGTATTTGGCCAAATGTCTCGATTTTCAAGTCTGTCAGTTTCCCCTTACTTCCCTTTTCCAACTCCCGTCCTCCACTGATGAGTTTCCCTAACAGTAAGTTCATGAAAGGCACACTTGGTGAGCTAGATCCCTGAGCCTTCCAAAATTCCAAACAAGTTTTTAGCACAAGAAATTCTTGCCACAAAATGCTCTTATTTGTAGCCTTTTGTTAGGTAACATTTCAGGAATAGATTAGAAATTAAGGGTATATAGTCCTATTTGAAAGACTATGCTGTTAAAAACATCAGTGATAGCCTCTGAGAATTTACTTATTCTTTAGAGAAATTGCTTCCAACTCAGTGGGAAAGAATATAAACTTTAATTACAATCCACATTGAAAGAGAATGAGAATGTATTTCTTCCAGTTTTAGCCATATTTGTTTTCCTAATTTTTGTAAAAGTTTCATTAACCCATATTAATATCCCTGCTTTGAGATCAAGCTATTCTACTGTTCAAAACCCTGCTACACACCCAGTGGCTTGCAGAATAAAATTCATACTGTCAGGTATCTGAGGCACTTCTAGACCTGACTGAAGCTGTTTCCTTGGTCTTAAACTTCCTGTTCCCTCTGGGTCCTCTACCTGTCACAGCACACTGCACTGAGTTACTCCTGATGTCATTAAAACATTCTGACCTCAAAATATCCAAGTGTAGATGTGGTCACATATTTTTATTTAATATCCTCTCCATTCTTGCTGCTTATTAAATATTTCCACCTCCCCAAAGCTGAGCTGAAGGTGATATTCTCCATGAAACCTATCCCGGGTTCTCCAGTTGAAATTAATCCCTCTTTCCTCTCTGCTCTCATGATGATTTTGCGTACTTTTTCTGTCGTTACCACTTTGTATTTAGATAATTATGTACCTGAAGGTCTAACCTGTTAGGTTGCGTGACCCTTAAAGAAAGAGATCTGGATCTGTTTATCATCTCTGGTCTACTAATACCCAACAGAGCCTTGAATATTTAACAGGACACATTGCCAAATGGGCAATGATTTTCATAGAGAAAGCGTGAGTTTCAGACAGAAGTTTGAAAGAGTGATCATTCTGGGATTATCTGAGGACCAACAGAACATTTTTCTCTGTCTCATCTATTCATACTTCTACTTTCTGGTTAACTAATAGCAGTAAATTAAAAAAAACACAAAACTTGTAAGGCATGGACAGCCAGGAAAGCATATGTGGTCAAAAATGATTAATTAAATAGCTTTTGACCATAGTTATTAGGAGGCTACTTGCCCACAGATGTTAATATATCCTGGGAAAAGAAGCAAGGATCAATAGTGGTTGAGGTCGTTGTCTCCCTTCTGAAGGGCATTTTTGTGCATCTCTGCAATCAGTTGGGTTTGGGGTTTCAGCCTGTGGTTTTCTTAACTTTATTCTCCTATTTCTAAACTGGCACTTGAAATGTAGATCAGACCAAAAATCTAAGGGCACACAAAATGAGTCAAGGTCAGGGTTGCTGTGCAAGGATGTTTCCACCAAGATCACCTCTGTCACCACCGTGTCATGGCTGGTATCGAGCGATCACTTCACAGCAGGGTGGCTGCTTCCAGGTCTAAAATGCCATGAGAAAATGCTTGGAGAAAACAGTAAAATGGCACCAGAACAAATAACAGATGGAAAGAGCTCCACTGGGGGTTAAAGGGAGTTCTTTCCACTCTTTCCTTCTCCTTGCTCCAGCAGAGGAATGTGAAACTCAACAGGAAGAATAGTTTCAAAGAAATTAATAAAATATGTTTTGTATTTTTTTGTGCATCTGACATTTTCCCTGTCAACCAGCGTTATTTTTTTTTTTTTTATTCCAGGGTATTGTGAGGGTACAAACATTATAGTTACACTTTATGTCTTTGCCTCACCTAAACGCGGGTTAAAGGCATGCCCTTCCCTCCCTTTCGTGCTCCCCATGTCCTTTAGTTGTAGATTTGTCCCCCCATCCCCCTAATCCCTAGAGAATATTTCTGCCATGTGATCAACCTAGTGTTGATTAGTTAGTACTAATTTGATGGCAAGTACAAATGGATCTCGTTCTTCTGCTCTTGTGGTGCCTCACTTTGGATAATGGGCCTAAGTTTAATCCAGGAAAGTATAAGAGGTGCCAGATCACTGTCATTTCTTATGATTGAATAATATTCCATTGTAAACATATACCAAATTTTAATAATCCACTCATGGATTGACGGGCACTTGAGTTGTTTCCACATTCTTGCAATAGTGAATTGTGCTGCCATAAACATTCGGTGCAGATGTCTTTATCCTAGAATGTCTTGTGCTCTTTTGGGTAGATGCCTAATAGTGCTATTGCTGGATCGAATGGTATTTCTATTTTTAGTTCTCTGAGGTATCTCCAAATTCTTTTCCACAGCAGTTACACTAATTTGCAGTCCCACCAGCAGTGTAAGAGTGTTCCTGTCTCTCCACATCCTCGCCAGCATTTGTTGTTTTGGGATTTTTTGATAGAGGCTAATCTCACCGGGGTTAGGTGATACCTCATTGTGGTTTTGATTTGCATTTCTCTAATGATTAGAGATGCTGAGCATTTTTTTATATGCTTGCTGGCCATTATTCTGTCTTCTTTCAAAAAGTTTCTGTTCATTTCCTTTGCCCATTTGTTGATGGGGTTGTTTGATTTTTTCTTGTTGATTTTTTTTGAGTTCTAGATAGATTCTTGTTATCAGCCCTTTATCAGATGTGTAGAGAGCAAATATTTTCTCCCATTCTGTGGGCTGTCTGTTCGCTCTAATGATAGTTTCCTTGGCAGTGCAGAAGCTTTTTAATTTGATTAGATCCCACTTATTTATTTTTGTTGCTGCGGCAATTGCTTTGGGGTTCTTCTTGAAGAATTCCTTGCCTAGGCCGATGTCTGAAAGGGTCTTCCCAACATCTTCATTTAGAATTCTTAAGGTTTCATGCCTTAGGTTTAAGTCTGTTATCCATCTTGAATTGATTTTTGTGAGAGGTGAGCGGTGGGGGTCCAGTTTCAATTTTCTGCATGTAGCTATCCAGTTTTCCCAGCACCATTTATTGAAAAGAGATTCTTTTCCCCAGTGTATGTTTTTGTCAGCTTTGTCAAAGATTAGATTACCATATGCAGATGGTTTCATCTCTGGATTCTCAGTCCTGTTCCAGAGGTCAATGTCTCTGTTCTTGTGCCAGTACCAAGCTGTTTTAGTTACTATAGCTTGGTAGTACAGCTTAAAGTCAGGTAAACTGATACCTCCAAGTTTGTTCTTTTTACTTAAGATTGCTTTGGCTATACGAGGTCTTTAGAATTATTTTTTCCAGATCTGTGAAGAATGATAATGGGATTTTGATAGGGATTGCATTAATTCTGTAGATCACTTTAGGTAGTATAGACATTTTAACGATATTGATTCTACCAATCCATGAGCAAGGTGGTTTTTCCATCTGTTTACATCTGCTACAATTTCTTTTTTTAGTGTTTCATAGTTCTCCCTGCATAAGTCTCTTACATCTTTCGTTAAATATATTCCTATATATTTAATTTTCTTTGAGGCTATCGTAAAAAGAATTGCGTTTTTGATTTGATCTTCGGCTTGACTGTTGTTGGCATATATGAATGCCTCAGATTTGTGTGTATTGATTTTGTATCCTGAGACTTTGCTGAATTTATTTTTCAGTTCTAGGAGTCTCTTAGATGAGTCTTTGGGGTTTTCTAGATATAATATCATATCATCAGCAAAGAGCGAGAGTTTGATCTCATCTGTCCCCATTTGGACACCCTTAATAACCCTCTCTTGCCTAATTGCTGTGGCGAGGATTTCGAGCACTATGTTGAATAGAAGTGGAGATCAACCAGTGTTATTGATCAATCTTGCAGTGGGAAGGTAGATGGGTGTGATGGGTTAGGATGGTTACAAGTGGAATGCAGAGAGAAAGAAGAAGAATATTTTGCTTTAGACATTTAAAGTAGAATGTACAGCAAGATAATAATAGTCTAGTAAGCCAGACTTTTCAGGGAATTCTTTTCTCCCTTGATCCTTATATCTCCCTCCATTAGCATGTCAGTAACCAGGCCAAGCCAACCGTAAGTTTTGCGTAATGTAGATCCTCATCAGACTGGATGAAGGTGGCAGAAATCTCATGGTTGGGTTCTGGGATATTTGGGGAATATTGGGAGACAGAGGCAGGTGATAAAAGTACATGTGTACCAATCTCCCCTTTCTGAGATATAAATGTCGTGGTGGGGGGATGCCTAGAGAAAGAGGGTTTCGTGTGGTTTACGTTGGGAATATAGAATAAGTTATCTCTTAGACTTCCCTCACCTTTGCCTATGTGGGAAGTTACCCCATCAAATGTAGTCAGTGGCATAGAATATGTGGCAGAAGGTGGCCAAAGTTTAAAGTTTGGAGTAGCCCTTGGGTCCTGTGCATTGTGAGGAAGATACAGGAATTCCTATTAAGCCTCTGAGGAGTTAGCTAACCTGGAAGTCATGGTCCCACTTTGGAGACCACTTGGTGAGAGGAGGGTTGATCCAACAGCATAGTTGAGTGTGGCTTTATAGACCACGAGCTCTATGGAAGACATTGCACCCATGGGGGCCAAGATAACCAAAGAGCACCACCTGCCTGAGAGAGGAAGAGTGAGAGGGAACAAGAGAGAGCGAGAGCAAGAAGGAGGAGGAGGAGGGAGAAGGGAAGGGTGGGGTAGGGAGAGCCCTTTAGGAGTTACACTGGGTTTAAATGTCAGCAGGACATGCAGCAACTAGGTAGACAAGGGTCATCGTCACAGAGATCACAGGAACCAAAGACGGTACGAGAATACTGTTTGCACAAAGATCTCCTCATCGCCACTGCCTTGAAGGCACAGAAAGACTCACCTGCTCCTACACGTCCATGCAACATGGAGGAAGGAAACGTGAGGGTGAGGAAAATCACAAAAGTTTAATTTTTTAAACTAAATGAAAATTATAAGAACTAAATCATTATGATAGATAAGGTTTATTTTGGCATTATAATGTTCACAGATTTTGATTAAAATGCTTTTCTTCTGTCCAGAGGATGAGAGTTCATTATGATAATCATGTTATTTAAGAGACTAAATAAAGAATTTGCATTTTCATGATTCATCTGAAATAAAATTTATATCCCAGCCCACGATGAAATATACTTTGGCCCTAATTACTGATCATTAAAGTTGACTGATCTAAATGTCTAGGTGGGCCCTTTCTGTTTCTGATAACCTCCAGTACCCTGGAGCTGGGTGACAAGTCAAAGAAGACAGCATTCTCAGACCGTGCCAAGCTGCTCCCGTATAGACAGGGTGCTTTTCTGCTGGGACTTCGAGCAAACTTCTACACAGCATATGCAGGAGAATCCTAGGTACTGTCTCTGAATGGAAAAAAATCTACACCCATTTTATCTCCTTTCTTTTTTTTTTTTTTTTTTGAGACAGAGTCTTGCTCTGTTGCCCAGGCTAGAGTGCCATGGCGTCAGCATAGCTCACAGCAACCTCAAACTCCTGGGCTCAAGCGATCCTTCTGCCTCAGCCTCCCAAGTAGCTGGAACTACAGGCATGTGCCACCATGCCTGGCTAATTTTTTATATATATATTTTTAGTTGTCCAGATCATTTCTTTCTATTTTTTTTTAGTAGAGACGGGGTCTCGCTCTTGCTCAGGCTGGTCTCGAGCTCCTGACTTTGAGCGATTCACCCGCCTCGGCCTCCCAGAGTGCTAGGATTACAGGCGTGAGCCACCACGCCCGGCCCCTCTCCTTTCTTTTTAATTCTCCTTTTTATTGTTTATTTTCTTCTTTTATCATTTCCCTTATTGCTCATTGTTCTTCTTTCCTCTTTTTTCGGAAATATTTCATGCCATTACAGCTTTCATTTCAAAAGTCTGCTATTCAATAAGTAAGAAAGAGGAGTACTTGTTAAAATGCTATCACTAATGATATACTTTCTGTCATATTTTAACACATGAAAACGAATGCACAAAGTCAGAATTTGTATGATGCAAAACAATTTAATTATCTAATTTGCTTACACATTATATAGTCATTTCACTGATATACTAAATCATACAACAACATCATTTTCAGGTAAGCGTCATAATGTATCTCTTCTATGTAGTTACTAAGTAAAGTTCGAGATCTAAGCTATCTTAGGAAGACTTCACTTCTAGCACTTTTTAGTTTAAATATTGAAAAAACCCCTGTAGTTTATGGGAAAATGTTAACAGATGACTGAAATAAAACACTATACAATGCTCGTTTTGTCACGCAGGATCACTCACGGGTAGCTGTGATTTCGCCAGAGAGGCGCTCGAGAAGCACATTTTGTCCAACAGCAAGGTCTGCATATGTGAAAAATATCGAGGACAATTCTCTGGAGTGTCAACACAAGAGCTGTAGCTGTCACCTAAGGGTTTTCCATCTATTTCCATTGCCTTTCCCTCAGTCCAGTGCCCCCATTGGAGTGGAAGATAGTCACTGCCCTTTGTTCTTTCTGCTAACACTTCCAGATTCCAGTCTCCTCATGCATTTCACTATAATTTCCTCCTCATAATATCCTTAGATCCATTCACACACAGTGCACCAGTGTTCCCTGAAACAAAGTCCATAGGCTACTAGCATCCTGTGAAATGCTAATAAGTGTTATATAAAAGTTTTGAAAAAGAATTTTGTGGATAAATCATTTTGCAAAGGTTGGAAAGTTAAACAGAATTCTTGATTCGGGATTACTTGGAGTCTTTAATATGGTAATGTGCTTTGTGGCTCTCCAGCAGGCAGATCAAATAGATAGTTGCCCCAAAGTTATTTGACATAAGAATACTTTTTGTGAGGAATATGAGGACCCTGGAGTTCTACAGTGTGCATTTGGGGAAAGCTGCTAATAGTGTCTAATCCATTTATTAATTTGACAATTCTCTCTTCTCCAGGGAACAACTGTTTTATAGTATTGCATCCTGAGAACACTGTATAATTTCAGTGGATGTTACATTAAATTAAGCTCAGTCTTGGAGCCCTTTGTGGATTTATTTTCTATGTTCTTTAAGCACCAAAGAAATATATTTATAAATATATTTCATATCAATTCAGGGAACACACCAGAATTTTGTTGATAGTGACTAAAAAATCTCCATTGAGAGGAGATGAATGTTTCATTCTTACATGCTGTGTTCCTCTCTCCCAGAACAGAAGAATTTCTGGCAAAAGCAGCCATAAGTGAATGACCGAATAAATAAACAAGAAAAAGTAAGAAATTAGACAAGTTGTATTCTCTCTCAGTGGATCACCTTATCAGCCATGTCTTCGCATACCTTGTAACAGCAAGAATGATCCTTTGCATGCATGTGAGAAATCAGATTGCATTCCAACTTAACAGTTCTCTTAGATCTGTACAAAATGAAATTTTTTGACAACGAGTCACAGGTATATTAAAGCAATTGTCTAAACTCACACATCTAGCAAGACAAAAAAGACTCTATGCCTTTGGGCTTTAGGTCTGATGCTTTATAAAGTATATCCACACCACCTGTGATATCATCTTCCTGTGTTGAACTCATATAATTATTTGTGTCTCTCTTACGGCAATACTCTTTGAAATCTCTATATAGTTATAGTATGATTATCTTTTCTTTTCTACTAAAGTGTATGCTCCTAGGTTCATTGGAGCAAGAGCTACATTATCAATTTTTTCTTTTTTGTAATCTTTCGTAGTGCACAAAGTAGGAACTTAATAATTGTTTGCTGAAAAATTTAAATGAATAAATCCCAGGGGACCCAGACTGGATTCATTATCCTCAGAACAAATCCTGGAGAGGGCTAAGCCCTGGACTGGGGTGTGATTTGACCAGCTTAATTGTCAGATACAGGAATCTTAAACTGGACTAGCTATTATTTTGACCTACTCTCTCTCTCTCCTTTGACATATTTACTCCAATTAGCTGATAAACTCATAAAGGTGCAGTTTGGAGCATAACTAGAAACTAGATGCTAGAAAAGTTCCTAGTAAGTTCTTCCTAAATGTTTCTTCTTGATGGTAATGATGACATATAATTTATCATTCGCATGTAACTTCTTGCAAGATGAGATGTTTCATTGCAACAAAACCAGCAATGATACTAGGGAAGCAGAGCCTGTTCTTCCCATCTGGTGCTAATCACTATGGTGACCAGACACAGGGCTCTGGCAGTGGCTTGCAGGCAGGAATTAGCATGAGAACAGTCCTTTGTGAACATGCAGAGAGGTCAGTAAGTACATGGTTATAAATTAGCTTGGTGGACTCGTGTGGACATTAGCTGGGTCGAGCATTCCTATTTCATATAATTGTTTGCTGCACCTGAATTAATTTGAGTGTTTAAATCCCGCATATTAATTCCGTACTGCAGGATGTAAAGCTTCGGACTAATCGCTTTAATACTCTTTCATATAAACACCTTAATCAAGCAACAACTTTATAATTAGTTCTACTTACAGGCTAGATATAATTTACTAGTTTTACAGCTCATAAGTTACCTCAACTTTTTAATCATAATAATTATGCTTTAGAATGTAAGCATAAATGGTCTTTTCTAGTTTATTCCAAGAATGAAAGCAAGGCAGTCAAAATCAGGAGATTAATAAAATCCAATATATGGATACACTTTGTATTTTTATGGCAGCTCAAGATCACTCATCCTTGGAATTTAATCACCAGATTAAGGTAGGCTATTGAACTGAGAAGGTGATTTTTTTCTTTAAAAGGAAGTATGATTCTATATATATTACATATTTCTTTTGTTGGGTGTGAAAAATGCTGACGTGATTTAATTTTATCGCAGCAGTGAGCAGTCTGACAATATCCCTCTCGTGTACTAAACCTAGTAAGTAAATAACGGTTTAGCTACTAAGGATGTGCTGATCCATTTTTCTTTTTATCTACCTTTTTCCCTGAGGATTTTAAAGTACAAATCATCTCTGGCATTAAGAACATTTGTATGGTCAGGCTACACAGTTTAGAGAGCAGCACTTTAAATTAAGTCTAAAATAGGCATTTAAATTTATTAAGAGTTATTTATATTAATTAAAATAAAATTAATTATTTAGAACACTTTATTGAGGTTTAGGAATGTTATAATAGATAGGCATCTCCTACATTGTTGTTAAACTTCAATGTATTTGCATTGGGGTTTGATGCACTTGTTACCGAAAGTTCAGTACTTGTCCCTGAGGCTGAATCAGTGAAAACAAAGAATGAGGACAAGTAGTTTGAAGAAAAGGAAAGAGAAGTTTATTAATTTGCCAGTAAATGGGAGGGCAGCAGACTAATGTCTCAAGAGACCACCATCCAGCCTTTAAGCAGAAATACAGGGCTTTCTGAAGGAGGGTTTTCAGGCGTTGGAGTAGGGTCTGTGTGACCAGTGTCACATGTTGTGGCCTTGGGCTATTGTCTAACTGTAGTTGGTGGTTTTGGTCGACCTTATCCTGGTGAAGATGATCTCATGACCTCCAGACAATTCTGTTGAGCCATCTCCTGTGGTTTAAGATACTAGAAAACAAGGAACAAAGAACATTTTTCTGCCTCTTTGATTATTGGCCTCAGACAGGAATGCAGGTTTTAGCTCCCAAAAAGTAGGGGGATTTTAAAGGGACAGTGCATAATACACTTTACCCTTTTTCAGATCTTAATCTCTGCTACACACTTTTTAAGTGTATAATTACTATCTTTATATAATCTTGTTGAAATATTTATTACAGATTCCAGCACAAGTTCAATATATAGATAATTTCTCTGAGAAAAAGTCATGAAAAATAAGCTAAATCTTTTGGGTTTCAATCATAAACTCTGTAATTATATGAAATGATATATGTATGTATATGTACAGATACAAATATAATTTTATAAAATAGTAATTATATATGTATATATATGTAAATGTAAATAGTCTTTGTTACAATATAGTAAAACATAGACAATAGTTTAATACTTTATTTTGGCCACTCTAAGAAAAGATATTGATTACCTTGTGGTTAATTTAGTCATAGTGAATTGTATTGATTATAAAGATGATCAAGATAATTGATGACATTGTAGGCCAGGTCAGAGGTTGCATATAAAAACAGTTACAGTGAGGGTACTCTACTAATGTTTACAGTGATTACATGATACATCTCTTGCTCAGCATAATGTTGCTCTTAGACAGTTTATAGTTGGCATTATGGACACTTTTTGCTAGATAATTATACTATGTAACTCAGAACTCTTTCAGTTGGATACAAGTATTTGAGGAAATTTTCAGAAATAAGGACACGTCCTTTAGAATGGGGAATAGTCTAGAATGTAACCAACTTCTCGGATACACAGCCCGGCCAGAGATAAGCTGGAGCTAACTGGAATCTCAGAGATTGCAGAAGGAAGAAGTGACCTGCTAGAACAAAGACACATCCAGCTCATCAAGGGAGCTTCAGCTGAACAATTCCCAACCACAGTAAGTGGAGGAATCCCTCACAAATCCTTAAAATCACCCAGGAAAGCCTAAACCTGTGACAGGCCCAGAAAGCACTAAACCAGCTTCCTAACCCCAGAGGCCTCAGAAACAGTTAGCCAGTAGGGTAGATAATGAGCTAGAAAGAGGAAAGCATGGCCCCTTGCTTTGCCATTTCCCCCAGTGGCATGCCGTAATTGGGGGAAGAAGAGAAATCTCACCTTTCAGTGAAGATTGAAAAGGTAATTATCATAATATATGCAATATATGCAGCATTACTTAAGGTGAGATCTGCAAACTCCTGGGGGTCCCCAAGACTCTCCCAAGGCATGTGAAAGATCAAAGCTATTTTCACAATAATGCTAAGGCAATATTTGTCTTTTTCATGATGTTGACGTTTGTACTCCTGTTACAAAAGCAGTTGTGGGTAAAACTACGGACTCATTAGCCTGAATTATGGCAGTAGTGCCAAATTGTACTAGGAGTCCTTGTATTCATCACTATCACCCACTGGCAGGTAATAAGAAAGAAAATGTTAGTGCCCAGCCATCTTTCCTTCCACTGCTATTATGGCTGATACATTCTTGTAGACATATTTGGCATTTATTTTCTCTTGTTTTAAAATATTTCCTTTCTCTCTTCCCCTCTACCTGAGCTGTCTGTCTATACAAATTTGCCATAATTCCCTCCACTCCTCAACTTCCTCCTACCTCCAGTTACCCTCTCCTTCTTCTGGAAAGATTTTGCCAAGTGTTGACCTCATTGGACAAATATCTGGGATTTTGGGCCACTCTCCTGCTCCTCTCAAATTTACCTGAAAAGTGTCCAGTTGCTTCTGGGTATTGTTTTCTGATTTCTGAAATGATAGCTAAGTATTTTGATAAGTTTATCCTTAAAGTATTACTTGTTGCAAAATATCTTTATTGATCTTCTCCACCCCCACTCCCCCACGATCTCTCAATTCTTTGCATAGCAGCACTGTGAAGTGCCAACGTTGGAGGTTGTCTTGATATAAACCAGCTTTGCTGTGTACCTGAGAACACACTATATCTAGCAGGAAGAGGCCCCTTTACCTTTGAAAAAGCCTAGCATTAGGGGAGCTTTCCTTACACTGTCAGAGCTAAGGCAGTTTCATTTTTGATAATCTACACTATTAATATCTAATTTAACTCTTTCCAGTTTTGTCAGACATTTATTGTACCCAGGGTGTGCAAGGTCCTGAACGGCACGTTGAGACAAACATGGAAAGAAACATCTTTCTCCTTGTTTTATGGCATTTCTAATTGAGCAAACAATCCTCATTTATCTTCTCCTTTGCAATGAAGGAATAAAAAGGGCACCCCAGAACTCTGGTGCTCCTGGGAACATTCCCCAACCTTCTCCCACACGCCCAGCTCTCTGCTTAAATTTGCCAAGGATGTCATCTAAGTCCTCCCTGCTCCATATCCCCTCTGGTGTGAATCACAGTAAGAAGCCCAGCTTTCATTGTGATGTCATTCACTGTCCCTTCAACAAACTCTTTTCCATCCCTCCCCAGCTTCCTAAACCCTGCCTCTGGGCCTCCTGGAACTCATGGCCATCATCAGAAAAGTCTTCCTGATGCACACACTTCCAGTTTTGTATTCACCTTCTTTCTCTGAGTGGAAGTTTGAAAACTGTCTCTTTTCTGACAACACTGCTTTCTCTGCAGTTCTCTCTCTTTCCTTTGGAAATTCCTTAAACCTCATATGCTTTCAGTTGGGCTAAGTACTCTCTTCCCTCTTCCATGCTACTTTCAGACTATTGTCCCCCTTCCTCTCTTGAACTCCCTAGTTTCTAAATTAAATTTATACCATCAGATCATGCCACCCTCTGCCCTCCTTGGCCATCTATAAACCCTTGGCTTCAATTCCTTTTACCCCCTAAAGGTTTAAGCAACTGTCTCACTATCATTCTTTTCAATGCCAATCCTATTATAATCCTTGGTAATTTCAATAGTTATATAGGTGATCTATACAATATTTCAACTTTTCAATTCCTTTCCCTTTTTTCCTCCAAATGTTGTCATCTGCTCTTCCTTAGTCGCTCATTCCCATGATCATAATCTAGACCTTATCGTTACCATTCATGCACACCATTCACAATCTCAATTTCAATTTCTCTACTTTCCTATCCCTAGATCCCTAGCTCCTTCTCTTAAGCTATTCTGTCTCCGCATCCTTATTATGACAATTTTGAACCCATTGTGTCTACAATCCATTAATCTTACCACCTTTTTTTAGTGTCTCACCCCCTCATGTTATCACTTCTCTGCTTACCAAATCAATCCCATGGCACATTATGATTGCTATTCCCTTGCATTTATCTCCTTCATTGCCCTTATCTTGCTTGTTTGCACACATCAAATATACCCCAGCTAAAGGGCCCTTGCATTTCCTTTGACTTGAATGCTTATCTCTTAAATAGTCATACTACGCTCCCTTAGTGTCCTTAGGTATCTGCTCAAATGTCATCTTCTCATAGATTTATTCCATGACCACCTTATATAGTACAGCACCCACTTCTCATAGTACCTTTCCTCTTTATCTTGGTTTCCATTTTCTCCATAGCAAAGCCCCTATAACCAATTGGTGTATTATGCATCTATTAGAACCTTATATGCCTCCTTCACTATAATATAAATTCTATAAGAGCAGGGACTGTTTTATTCACTGGTGTATCCACAGAACCTGGAACGATACAGGCATCATGGCAGGCCCCATGCTGGGTTCTCACTGCTTCAAACAGTAGCTGGGCGAATGTCACCCATGCCCACAAATCTACAATTACCATACCCACAGTAAGATGGCTGTAGCCTCTCTCTTCCCTCTGATTGCCCAGATCTAAGGTTTCCAAGTGGTGTATTCAATACCATTTTAACACAAAATCTTAAATCTATAAGTGTTTTTGTACTTAGACTGAAACAGAATACTAAAACTATAGAAGTATAACAAAGTTATTGTAGATTTTGCAACAATCCAAGGCCTGAAGTAAAATAGGGGAAACTTGTTTAACTTAGTATAATCCTTGGCTTTAATTCATAAACTTTATCCTTTTATAAATTTAATAAATTTTTATTTCTCTACTATTGTCTCTTTTTGTTCTGAACTATGCATGAACTATGAATGGGAAATGAAGTAAAAAGGAACAAGCTCCTAAAATTCCACTTTTATCTCTTTTGATTTCCTTATTGGCAAAGCATTATCTACCCAAGAAAGACATCCTCCAGCTGCCTTTTGGGTGGCGTTCTTTGTTACAGGAAATCTTTTATTTCATTCCAGCAAAGAAATGAACCAATTTGATATGATTCTTTTATCCCAGAGAAAGGGCACAACTTCTTTATTTTCAAGGTTGTGCATTTTTTTTCAACTGTAAAACATACTTCACTATTGAAGCCATAATTATATGCACTTGTCAATCAATCTTAACCTACTACACTACGGTTATGGCATTTTATCTAAAAAGAGAAGGATTAAAGGCTTCGCGTGAAATGAAAGGTACACACAGTCAGGGAAGTATAATGCATGTCATTAGCTATCTGGAAGAGAGAAATGGACAGAGACAGATTACCAATATTTGATTTCTCACAGGCATTAAAGAAGTATTTAAGGCTACCTACAAAATAATGTTAGGGAATTTGACACTTTGATTCCTATTTTCTTCTCTTGGCAATTATTTAAAAGAGCTCCTTCAACCAGCAGCTACATAAATCAAATTTGAAAAGGATAACATTTTAAAGTGAGATTAAGAAAGAAAAAAAATACTATTTTAACATAAGTGCTGTGCCACAACTTCAAGAGAGGATTTTAAATGTTATTTTCTTCTAATATATTTTATTTCTTTGGATACAGTTTTTATGGTGGCGAGGATATCTGGAATTATGTTAAAATACATTTGCTACCCTTTGGGTCTCTGATCAGTAATGCAGCAGTAGGGAAAGAAAAATCAGCAGAAGGGAAGCCAAGACTTAAGTGGTAAGTTTATTTTCTAAGAAAGATTGGTCTGATGTGAAACACCAGCTATATTCAACATTAAAAATATTGAGAAGATATTAATGCTAGTCAGAAGGACTCAAGAACCATGTCTGTTTGAAGTGAGCCTTGCTGAGCTGCAGAACAATGGAATTACATACAGAAAATTAGAAATGATTACTGAAAACATTCTAGGCTAAATCTGCTTGTGTAACTCCCATAAAATAAATTTTGTGGTTAACAAAGAGTTCCATATTCAAAAAATTAAAGACTGTATTTGAGGATTCTCTTGTCAAAACTACTGATGGTTTCTTGTTTTGTCTTTTCTGTGTGGGTTTTTAATTGAACACTTCAACAACCTGACCCAGAAAACTAGTTGTGCCCAGCTCTAAGAGGTCTGCCAAATCCAGAAAAAGATGATAGAAACCATGGACTGAGAGGGCAGACAAATGTCTTGAAAACAGTAGTTAATTAGCTGATTCCAAACCACATTGACGGAGACATAAAACAGGCTTCTAATCTATTTATCATCTTCCATGATGTGCTACTTAGAAAAGTAAACTGTGAAATGGTAAAACTTAAGGGCAAATCCCTTCATTCTGTAATTAGAAATAGTCCTAGAATTAATTTACTGATGTATATGTAAAGTAAGGTAGAAATGATTGATATAATATTCTATTGCTCTTAATAATTTAAAAATTGTCTTAAAAGAATACCTTTGCTCCTCAAATATGTTACATTTCAGTCTCATACAGGATCTGGAGTGCTGCATCAACATTATTTCAATGATGCGTGAATCTGGTCTATGTGTACTATAGGAAACATAGAATTTTATATTTTACATATGTCATTCTTATTCCTACTTCCTAGTTCATAACTTCCGATGCTACATAAAATTTAAGATAAAGGGAAATTACTTTGCCTCCTCTATCAGATTTATTTAATTCAACAAATATTTACACACCTCTCTCAGGGATGATATTTAGCAAAACATGGCAGCACACACACATCAGAGTTTAGTTTTCAAATTGTTTGTTTCAATATTGTTCCCATCACATACTCTTAGTATTACAAAATTAACATGCTACTTTAAAAATACTATACAAATAGGTTGACCTATCTGGATAAGGATCTGCATTAAGTATCGATTAATCTATTTCTGAAAGCATTTCAAAAATTACAATAAAAGAACTAAAAATTTGGAAAGTGATTTTTTTTATTTTGTACAAATTCCTGAGGTATCATCACCCCATGTGTTGGTGTTTATTTTCAGAATATTTGATGGTCACCTTACACCTTCCTCAAATACTTGAGACAGTAGTAGAAAAGATACTCCC
>NW_012155062.1:4025496-4026491 GCF_000956105.1 Propithecus coquereli | reverse complement strand
TCTTCTGAAACAGAATAATGCCCAGCCTAAAATCTTGTACCCTGCAAAACTAAGTTTCATATATGAAGGAGAAATAAAGACATTCTCAGATAAGCAAAGACTGAGGGAATTCACCAAGACAAGACCAGCTCTCCAGGAAGTACTCAAAACAGAATTACACAGGATCAGCACAATAAACACTCATGAATGTAAAACCACTCAAAAGTTAAAGATCAAAGGATAGATTCCATAATGGCTCAAGAGAGAAAACTAACAACAAAATGCAACCCAACAGAATGAACAGTAATTCACCCCACTTATCAGTTCTCTCAATAAATGTGAATGGCTTGAATTTCCCTCTCAAGAGACATAGGCTGGCCGAATGGATAAAAAAAAAAACAAGCCAAGTATCTGCTGTCTCCAGGAAACGCATCTAACCTGCAAGGATGTATTTAGACTCAAGATAAAGGGGTGGAAATCAATATTGCAAGCAAATGGAAGCCAAAAGAAGGCTGGTGTGGCAGTTCTGATCTCAGATAACTCAGTTTTTAAATCAACAAAAGTAATGAAAGACAAAGAAGGTCACTATATAATGGTGAAGGGTACATTTAAACAAGAAGACATAGCAATTCTAAATACGTATGCACCCAACTTAGGTGCACCCAGATTCATAAAACAAACTCTACTTGATCTAAACAAATTGATAAACAGCAACACCATAATAGTCGGAGATTTCAACACCCCACTGACAGCACAGGACAGATCCTCCAAACAGAAAATTAACAAAGAAATAATGGACTTAAACAGGACTCTAGAACAAATGGGCCTGACTGATATTTACAGGACATTCTACCCAAAACCCACTGAATCTATGTTATTCTCATCAGCTCATGGGACATTCTCTAAGATTGAGCATATTCTAGGACACAAAGCATGTCTCAAAAAATTTAAAAAAATGGAACTCATACCATGCATCTTCTCAGATCACAGTGGAATAAAAACAGAAATCAACCCCA
>NW_012155062.1:4022918-4025446 GCF_000956105.1 Propithecus coquereli | reverse complement strand
AGTTGTTAAAATATTTATATGAAGAGTTTTACATACTATATAGAGAAAATGCAGAAAAAATTTGGCAGAATTTAACATCTATATTATAAAAACAAACAAACAAAAAATATGCAAACTAGAAATAGAGAAAAGGCATCTACTAAAATCCATAGTTAGCATTATACTTAATGGGGAAATGTTGAATGCTTTTCTCGAAAGATGTGGAATAGGGGGAGAAGCCAATATGGCAGACTAGAAAAGCCACCAGTCAGAGTGTCTCCACAAAAAAGTCAGATTTTAGAAGAAAGTAAAAAAAATAAACTAGCAGAAAAACATAGATTGGGTGAGAGTCAGAAGGAAGGGTGCCTGAAACTATAGGAGACTCCACAGGAAGACGTTGTGGAGGAGAACTGGAAGGAGAAAGGTCCCCGAGAGGCTTGGAGACCAGCGACAAGGGTAGGTGGAGCAGATAACTTTCCCCTCTGTCAATGGAAAAAAAGACCAAACTCTGAAAAATAATTTTAAAGAGATTTACTCTGAGCCAAATTTGAGGACCATGACCCAGAGCCATGCCCAAGAGGTCTTGAGCAGTAGACTTGGTGTGGCTGGGTTATAGTTTGGTTTTATACATTTTAGAGAGACAGGGATTACAGGTAAAGTCATAAATCAATACATGGGAGGCATACATTGGTTTGGCCCAAAAAGGCGGGACATCTCAAAGTGGGGACTTACAAATCATAAGTGGATTTAGGGGTTCATTATTTGACCATTGGCTAAAAGAGTTAGATTTTGTCCAAAAGACCAGGAATCAGCTGAAAGGAATGTTTGAGGGTCTTTTATCTATCACATGATGCTATACCAGAATCAGGTTGGGAAGTAAACAACATCATAAAAACCTGTTTACTGAGATTTTATCATTTGTAGGCATGACTCATCTGGCCTCCTTAGGAAGGAATTTTGAGCAAAAGAAAAAGATCCGAGCTTAGTCCTCAATATCCTTAGGCCTGTTAATGGGTTACAAAGGATGTCCCCAAGAAGGGAGAGGGGCATGATAAGGCATGTCTGATCTTCCTCCTGACAGGCAATTTAGATTCAAGATATTCCTTTGGCCATGAGGGGGTCCATTTAGTCAGCTGGTGGGGGGTGAGCCTTAAAATTTTATTTTAGTTCACACCCCCCTTGCATCTCAGACTGTTGGTGGGCTCCTGAGCAGTTGGAGAGATCTGCCATCACCAGCCCAGAGACAGGTGCCACCAGTGAGCAGTACCCTCTTGGGGACAGGGCACCAGACTCCCAGCTACCTCAGGGCACCTCCCCGTACGCAGACCCGAGCCTACTGGCAGACACCATATTGCTCCATTCTCTCCTGCCTCTTCCCTACCTGTGGGTGCCCAGAGAGACAATTTAGCCATCATATGGAGGCATCTCCAAGGAACAGGATTTTTCCTTTTGGGGCCCTACAGCAGACTGAGGGGTACTCAGACTGAGAGCTCCCTACCCACCAGTCTCTCCGTGCTGCTTGCCTGGGGACTCCAGGAGAGCAGGGCAAATCCCGAGGTGGAGTGAAATCGATCCAGCTTGGGCACCCTGTAGGTGATTTGAGACCAGCACCTCTCCCCCTGGCAGGGTCAGGGATTGATCTCCAGGGCCCAGGGGTCAGGCCTGCAGACCAAATCCCATACACCCAGGTCACGATCGCACTGTCCGGGGGCACAGAAGAGAGATCTGTGAAAGAGCCTGCTGAGGAGTGTGTGCCTTCAGGAGCAGGATCAGCGTGTCTGAGTGGCAACACTCCTCCCAAAAGAGGGCTGTGCACCCAGCTCAGGCTGCGGTCCTGGGTAGAGAAACTCTTGGCCCACGTCACAGCCAGAGGAGATCCATCGGCCTGAGGTCCTGCCTGCTGGCAGAGGCCTGGGAGGGGCCACGGAATTGGGGAGGGTGGAGGGGAGTGAGACCTACTCCAGAGTGTGGGTCTCAGACAGCCCCACCCCCGAAGCCCAGACTTTTCAGCTGAGTGGAGCCATTTCAGCCCCTCCCGGCAGCTTTGCACAGAAGCAAAGAACAGACCTTTGACCCCTGCTAACAGGATTTGTGGAGCCTGAGAGCAGGCTTACCCAACTCAGCTGTGCCAAGACTCACTCCAAGACGTTCCCCCACTGAGGTGGAGAATAAGGACACACCTGGAAGTCCCAGGGACCCACCCACCACCCGAGGCACAAGAGGGCCTCACGAAAGGAACAAGAGCTGGTTGCAGGATCGAAAAACAGCACTGAGGCTCACTCCTCCCAGCAAGTGCCACCTACTGACAGGGAGGTCATCCTGCACACCCTTTTACTGTATCTACTGATTCATCATAAAGAGTGTGGTCGAATCTCACTCACAAACACCACCTACTGGCTCAGAGACTAAACAGGGCATGTCATTTTCCCAATGAAAATCTAAAGGCAAGAAGGAACAACTGATCCAGATGGGAAGAAACCAGCAAAAGAACTCTGGAAGTATGAAGACTCAAATAGAAAGCACACCACTAAAGAGGAACAACAGCTCCC
>NW_012155062.1:4008271-4009920 GCF_000956105.1 Propithecus coquereli | reverse complement strand
TATTCTGAAGTTCTATTATTTAGTGAATACTATTTAGTATTTTTATTGTCTTCTTGATGAATCAAAGAGTTAATATTATAAAAGAAAACTTTTTGTTTGTGCCTATACTCTTAGTCTTGAAATGTGCTTTTGTAAAACTAGTAGTAGAGCCTCACGAGCTTACTTCTACTTACTCTTGGCATGGTGTATTTTTTCTCCCAAACTTCACTTTCAATCTTTCTGTGTGCTTATATTTAAAGTGCATCTTTTGAAAACTGCATTTGGTTGGGTATTGATATGTTTTTCAATTCTGTCACTGTTTATTGTATTCACATAAATAACTTCATAATTTATGTAATTGGTTTAATCCATCATCTTACTGTTTTCTATTCATGCTTTTGTTCCTTTTCCATTGTTTTGTTTCTTTCCTTTGTTTAGATCTCTCTCTCTCTCTCTGTGTGTCTCTCTCTATGTATCTGTCTTAGTCTGTTTTGTGTTCCTATAAAAGAATACCCAAGGCTGGGTAATTTATAAAGAAAAGAGGTTTATTTGGCTCATGGTTCTGCAGACTGTACAAGAAGTATGACACCAGCATCTGTGTCTCGTGAGGGCTTCAGGAAGCTTACTCATGGTGGAAGGCAAGGGGATCTGTGTGTCACATGGCAAGAGAGGGAGCAAGGGGTGGGGGGAGGTGCCATACTCTTTTCAACCAACAGCTCTCTCATGAACTAACAGAGAGAAAACTCACTCATTATTGCAGGGGCGAAAGGCACCAAACCCTTGATGAGGAATTCACCCCTATGACCCAAACACCACCCATTAGGCCCCACCTCTAACACTGGGGATCAAATTTTAACATGAGTTATGGAAGGGACAAATGTCCAAATCATATCACTGTGTATCATAAAACTATCTACACATACATATATTTTAGTATTTCATTCTCTCTTCTCTAATGGGTTTTTAGCTACAGTTCTTTGTCTTCTCTTTTTTATTGCTATAATGATTATAATTTATCTTTCATTTTTCACAGTCTACTTTGAATTAGTATTTTATCACTTCACATATAATGTAAGAATATGACAATAGAATAGTTCTATTTAGTCCTACCTGTCCTCGAGCTATTGTTGTCATATACTTTACTTATACATATGCTATAATGTTATAACATATTATTTTTGTTTAAACTGTCAATTATCTTTAAAAACATAAAGAAAAGTAGTCTTTTAAATTTACCTCCATATTTGCCATTTCCTGTGCTTTTCATTCTTTTTTATTGAAATCAATTCCCATCTGATATTATTTCTCTTCATCATGATAAATTGTCTTTAGCATCTTTTTATGACAGGAGTCTGCTGATGAGTCAGCTGTATGTTATCTGAGAAATGAGCTTATTTGCTTCTATTTTGTCAAATATATTTTCACTGGACATAGAATTCTTGCTGACAGTTTTATTTTTCTTTCAGCACTTCGAAGAGTTCATTCCATTGTTCTCTGACTACTATTGTTTCCAGTGATGTCAGTCAGCATTGTTTTTCCCTTGAATATAAAGTTTCTCTTTTCCAGAGCTTTTATGTTTTTTATGCCTTCTCTCCTTTTTTTTTTTTTTTTGGTTTGACTGTATATGAAAAATTTTGGCCAATGTTTTTTCAAATATATTTTTCTCCTTC
>NW_012155062.1:3985093-4007420 GCF_000956105.1 Propithecus coquereli | reverse complement strand
TGGCCTCCCAGAATGCTAATATCTTCCCATTTCCTTACATGTCTAGTGATAGTTGATTAATAGACATTGTAGATAATACATTGTAGAGACCTGTTATTTCTCTTTTAAGTTTTTCTGAAGAGTATTGCATCTTATTTTGGAGGCAGTTAAATTACTGGTAGATCACTCGATCCAAGGGAATCTTGGTTATGGGCCTTGCTGAATGGATCTATTTCAGTTTTGCTCTTAGTATTAGGATGTATCCCTTAGTTGTGGGACATAATATTTCCTCCTGAGTTGTGGTCTTAATAGAATTTCAATATATAGTTCAAAATGTTTATCAAGCCTCTATAACTCTGAGATGCCGAGTTGAATTCCCAACTCGGCATCTCTAATGGCAGACAGCTTCTGAAATCACTGGTCAACTCCTTCAAACTTTAGCTATCAGCTATAAAAATTTCACAGGTCTAAACTGGGCCTCCTAGAATTTCTTTCCAGGCCTATATGGTTGAAGCCAACTATTTTGGCAGAGTTTGTACCCAAATTTTGAGTCTTTCCCCTTGTGTATTCCTTCTTTTAAAAATGTTCCCTCTATTCCTACTGTTCTGAAAGACTTCAACTCCAGCCTTTGACTACTTATCCTGATAAAGCTACTGTGTCCTGATTAAGGTACCTCATCCAATCTGGGGAAGCTCCTCCAGGGGGAAAAACAAACAGATATATGTGGATCTGAATAAGTCCCTTTTTTCAAGTGCACTAATCCCAGTTATTACCTAGTCTCTAACCCTTTGAAACAGTATTTTATAATATTTTGTCTGGCATTTTATACTGTTATTGGTAGGAAGGTTTTCTGACACAAACTCCTCTGCCATTTCCTGAAGCTGAAATAATTCTTAAAATTTCTGTTATGGAGCTTTGAATAGAATTTTTACTATTGTCTTAGAATTGTGGTTAAAGCCCCAAAGCTGAGGACAGTATAAATAATTTTCACATGTTCCGCAGGCCTAATATGGGTAGCACAACACTCCTAAATCAAAGAAGAAAATTTCAAGAGAATCACTCAGAGATTGGGAGTGCCTACAAGCAGTAAAAACTGATAAATCATTCTTTGGCTGGATATCTCCGTAGAAAATAGAATTGCTGACATATCTCTGGGCTGTTTATACATGGAAAAAAAATAGAACTGAGTAAGCAGTGCTTGCAGAAAAAATATGACAGGTCCAAATTTGAGCCTTGCTGAATTCTGACTGTTTAATATACTGGGTATATCATACTCATTGAATCCGAGAATCTAAGATAATACATGTGAAAATGAAATATGCAATGATCTCAGACAAGAGTGGGCTTGGTTAAAACAGAATTCTGTAATGGGTACGGCAATCTCATTGTTCTCATCGAGCCCATCCAACTAAACTATAAACGTTAGGTATTTGTTTGTAATGTAGTCAAAGTACTCACTCTTTAACAATTGATTTTTATAAACAACATTCCTTCCTTCCAGTTTGTTGTCAAATTGCTGGCTGCCTACTCTATATGGACGAATCTGGTTCTTTGACCCTTTTCTTCCCTTTGGTCTTTGCTATATTGACCCTTTACAGGGAAGGAGTCTTTTAATTTAATCATACATTGAAGTCATGCTGAAACAGATATCGCTATAAGCAAAAGAGATAGATTAGATGATTCAAGTACAGAAAGGACTTGTGTTTTGTCTGGGTAGTGATCAAAGAAGCAGAAAGCCTGTAGAGTAGAAATAGCCATGTGGTAGACAGGAGGATGCGCCGGCAACATCCTGATTCCATCGTGATGTGAACTGTGACCTTAGCAAATATTCTCATCCAAGCCCCGACATGCTCAGTGACTGCTTTTGGGACGGCTGCCTTTCTGCCTTAGCGCGACCACGAAGCTTTCGTAGGCTGCTCACCCAGGGTTGCCCAGAGATGCTCTTTTTCTTCTACGGCCCTCGGGTCCTGTCTTTATATGTATAAATGCAAATCATCAACACTGAGTCTTATTGCTAGCAGGCACTTTCATTTTATGTAAGTAGTTTACCAAACTCTATTCACTTTTCACTCTTGTCGGTAGTTTCTTCTCTTGACGGGAAAAGTAGAACACCTTCAAACAAAGTCAGGATTTTTACTTTAATATATTTACTAGCCTCGAGCTTTTGTGCAAGGCTCCCTCTTCCGACACTCCAGAGTTGGTACGAACTGGTGCTGTCTCCATGTATATTTTGCGTTCTTTCTTCTGAAAATTTCTTTACTTTCAACCAGAACTGTTTTGGGGGTAAAAACCTTTTTTCCCCTTGCATTGTTAAAACCTGTCCTTAACAGAGAATTATCTAGCAATCCATGCCGCAACCCATCACCAAAGCCTCATTTGGATTTATTGGCAGGTAAAAAGGGTTGCAGATCTTAGGATGTGGAAGAAATGAATGACTTCCCTGTCTGCTGGGTCAACTTGTCCCTTCCTCATTTTCTGGTTCATTGCCACTCTCTGCCTTGTTGCCTTTCAATTGGGCTCAGAGGTGTGAAGACCACCAGTTATTTCAGTGACTGGAGATGCTGCATCTCTGCCAGAATGCTGCCCACTGTCTATGTTCCTAGCCATTGCATCTCTAGGTAGGGGTTGATTTCTACCTGTTGGTGAATTGTGCTTTCTGAGAAGACCCGAAACATTTCATGTTCAAACTTCTGCATCTGAGTGCTAACATTAAAGCTTCTTAGACGCCAAAATGGCTGCTCCCAAATAGTCAAGCTCAGAACATCTGTGTCATAATTATGTGATTCCATGGTGAAAAAGCAGATGTGAACCAAAAGATTTCCAAAAAATAATGGCAGTGTGAATTGAATAAGGAGCACATCAATAAAAAGAACACAAGAAGGTAAAATCAAAAGGATTTTGATTGTATAGAAACTTTGAGATAGAATGTTGACTTTCAAAAAGTGTTTATGTATTTATTATTTTAGCCTCAGTGATGGGGTATAAATGAGCATTATTATCAAAGAAATGGAAATCAAGGGGTAGAATAGGTATGTGTCAGGCCAGAGAGAGAAGTAATGTGCTTAGTGCTGGACCATAATCATGTATACATACCAGTGATAACCAAATTAGAATGCTTCTGTCTTCATAGGGTGTTGAAATAACTGATTAGAATTATTGTTGAGAGCATAGATATCTGGAAATTGTTTTCATTGTAGCTGAAAACAGATTAATTGACTTAGCATAGCTGAGGTCGGGAGTCACACATAAGCACACAATTGTGACATTTTATCAGGCAGAGTAATTTAGATGTAGTAGAAGGGGCCTCTACACATCCCTGATGCTCTCTCAGCCTTTACACTATTGATGTAATATGAACAAGATTAACAGCTTTTTAAAAATCTGCTTTCTATGAACATATGAAATCAATAGACCAAGACAAGTGGATAGTTTCATCTTTGATTTCGGCTTTAAGTTCACATTTCCTCTTTTGAAATTCTATAGAGCTGCTTAGCTAAATCCCTGAACAAAGAAAGACAATTTAAAACTATAAAAAATCCAAAGCGTCTGCCTTCCTTGGGCCCAACTGTCAGTAGCCTTTCTGAGTAGTCACATTTGTGGATAATTCACTAGAAGGACTCACAAAACTCACTAGAAGCTGTTACACTTACGGTTATAGTTTATTGCAGTGAAAGGACATATATTAGAATCAATCAAGGGAAGAGACGCATGGGGCAGAGTCCATGAGCATTGCAATGTGGAGCTTCCAGTGGTCTTCTTGCAGTGGAGTCATGGACAGGCGTAACTCCTCCCGGCAGTGATGTGTAATAATAAGCACCGAGTTTTGCCAACCAAGGACACTCACCTGAGACTTGGTGTCCATAATTTCTACTGGGTCCCCATCACATAGACATGTCAACTGCCCACATGGCTCACCTCAGTCTCCAGTCCCTGTACAAGTTAAGCTGAATTTTGAAATTTAAAGCTCCCATCAAAAATCACATTGTTAGACTTAGAGCATCATCCCCATCTCCCAGGTAAACAAAGACACTTTTATCAGGCAGGATACTCCAAGGGTTTAGAGATCACCTCCCAGAAGCTGAAGGCAATGGCTAGATCTTTCTTTTGGCAAGGTTAAATTATTTACTACACAATAATATATAAGCAAATTGAGTGTTAGATGATAATAAGTGCTAGGAAAATGTTTAAAAATTAGAACAAGGTAGAGGGAATTGGTATGCATGTATGGAGATCAGAGGGAAAGGCAGTTTGCCTTCTTGAATGTGGTGTTCAGAATAATCCTCACTGAAAAGGCAACATTTGATAAGATAAGAAAACCAAGGTCAGAAACAGAAGTGACCTATCCAAGACCAAATGAGATATTTTGTCTGTTACATGGAGCTGAGCAAAGACATTGTCCAGCAGAGTATAGTCGGAGCATAGAGACATTGGCATGTACAGTAACGGGTCAATTTTTATGCATAATCAAGAAAGTTTTGGCACAGCACAATTACAGGGATTTCAGTAGCAAGATTTGATCAAGAAAAGTCAGAAGCTGGCCCAAGTAAAATAAAAGCTTTAAAATCTAGAAGACTGGTTGGTTGGCAAGGCAAGAAGTAGAAGGAGCAGTCAGGCATCAAACACAGGAGTAAGTCATGGGCCAGTTTATACAAATTTCAGACAATGTTGTGCCATCTGTGTTGGAATGTTTCCACGTGTCCACTCAGCCACCTATGACCACCTATGTGAAGTTAACCCATTTACTAGAAGTTCCTATACTTCCCTTTTCTTTTGGAAAACTTATATTCTTCTAACAAGATCCAGTTCACATCTCTTCTCTGATTATTCCCTTGCCCATTCTTCCTTAACATTTTGAGCTCACTTCTATAGCACTTACGGCATTGTATTATGACTTTTTTCCACCTTTTCCAATGGTTAAATTATGAGCTTATAATTAGTAGTGACCATATTTTATTCACATTTCTATCCCTAGCAATCTGTTACCCAGGAAATTTTCAGTAAACATTTGTGTAGTGAGTAACTTACACATTACTGTGTAGTAAAGAATTTAACCTTGCCCAAAGAAAGATCTAGCCATTGCCTTCAGCTTCTGGGAGGTGATCTCTAAACCCTTGGAGTAACCTGCCTGATAAAAGTGTCTTTGTTTACCTGGGAGATGGGGATGATGCTCTAAGTCTAACAATGTGATTTATGATGGGGGCTTTAAATTGCAAAGTTCAGCTCAACTTGCACAGGGACTGGAGACTGAGGTGAGCCATGTGGGCAGTTGACATGTCTATGTGATTAGGGTTAGGGTTAGGGTTAGGGTTAGGAATTGTGGACACCAAGTCTCAGGTGAGCTTCCCTGGTTGGCAAAACTTGGTGCTTATTATTACACATCACTGCCGGGAGGAGTTAAGTGACTTCTTGAATCCATGAAAAGCCCCAAAGCAATTGTTATTTGTTACGTACTTCAGATGTACTCTCAGAAAACAAAATTCAGTGACATGAACACTGCTTTGTGTATGATGATATAGAATTGGAGTAGAGATGACCTCATCCTGGCAATAATAAAGTAGAGGTGGATAAACCCGGGATGCTAATAAGCATTGCGGTCATTGGTCTGTTGTTAATTTTTATTAATATAATAGTTCTAGAAACAATTTTGGGTTGAATTTTTTTTTTCTGATTTTGTTTTTTCAGCCTTCTAAGATTAAGAAGTTAATTTTTTGATGCAATGATTATTTGTTTATTCATATAACTTTTTTCCCCCTGTAAATCAGGCATTCTGTTAAGTGCTGGGATAAAAAAAATGAACAAGAGAGAGCCCAGCCCTTTTGAAGGGCAAATTTAAGTTTTAGCTTTTAAGGGGGCAATTGACATGATATCAGTCACAAATAACATGATGTGCAGAGATTGAGATGGAAACAGAGTAGTAAGTAATTAAGTACAATTTCACTCTCTTTTTCAATAATGCCTATGGAACAGTCACGCCTAGTCACATATAGAAACAGTGCCTTGGAAGGCATAGAGGAGAAACATTCTAACTTTTCTAGTCTGGCTCCTTTGATCCAATTAAATTCAACAAAACTGATTTGGGGTGTGATTGTGGACAAGTGTTTCGAGCCTTGGCTTTCCCATTTGAAATAAAAATAATGTCTACCTCAAAAAAACTTTGGGAAGATTTATTTTTAGAACATATATGTATAGCTCCTAGGGTATATCTAACAGACTCCAGATCGGGTGACGTATTAAACTTTATACCATCTTTAATATTAAAATGTTAAAATTGAGAAATTAAAGACCAAGGATGATTATAAAACATATATCTCATTTTTATAGTGTCCAAATTCCTCAAGTTTCTACTCTGCAATAAAGTTGGGCATACTTTGAGTGACTAGGAAGGTTAGAATTCTTGTGTTACAGGCAAATGCAGTTATTTAATCCTGTTCCTAGCTGAGTCCCTTTCTATTAGTATACCCCATGATTCTGGCTATATTGAAAATAACATTTTGGCTTTTCTGCCATCAGAACACATTGCACAAGAAGACATTGTTACTCACAGTAATGCTCTTTGTATTTCAGAGATCAGGTCTCTGTATGGACTTGTCATGTTTTATATTTTCTTTCAATTAAGGGCACTACACCGTACTATATGACTGAACTTACACATTCAAATGTGGTCCCAGTTTATTGGCGAATTAAAGGAAAACGGCAATGTAGTATATAGGAAAAGTCACTTTTCTAGGCCTCAAAGAAAAAAAATGCCACAGTAATGATGGTTCAGTGAAAATGTGTTTTTAACCCTCCATGTCATACATTTTCGTGTGGGTACAGTTTATTTAAGTGACATATCCTTAAAACAAGCTGAATTGTACATCCTTGCATTGAAACATTCAACAAGGCTGACTTTATGAAAAGCTTTTGTCACCGAATTTTTATTTATTTATTTATTTTTTATTTCAGTGTATTACGTGGGTACAAATGTTTAGGTCACATATGTTGCCTTTGCCCCTCTCCCCCCGAGTCAGCTTCAAGTGTGTCATTGACTTTTAACACAGTGAAATCCCAAGAAGATTAGCTTTTCCAAGCCCAAGTTCATAATGTTTGAGCAATAATTTTATAATATACCTATTCACATTTATATGTTCATTTTTATGAATAGAATAATATAATTTATGCATTGCCTTTAAAAGATACCATATTCTCTTTATAAAAGCCAAAAATAAAATATTGAATTTCAATTAAACGGAAACGTTAAGCTCCAAGAAAATATTAAATTTATTTGGAAGGTTTGGGAACCTTCCAAATAAATTTATTATTTTTGTTAAAACATTCCAGTTGTACTTTTTATGAGGGCTAAACATACCTTTCTAATGTTCACTGGGCTTAGTGGCACATGTCATGAACTGTATCCTTTTTCAATGTCTGTTGCACTACAAAAGGCTCTAGTTGATCCTTGCATGCAGTGGGGTTTGTCTCTTTTTTGAGTTTTTTTGGCAACAATAACCTCTCATCATTACAGAGTCTCTTGCAGAAAGACAGGCCTAATCCCGGTGCTCCATCAGCTCAGTAATCTATTCCAATCAGTATTTGATGGATTTGACAGGCCGTCTCTGGCCAAGTGAGACAGATTCAGGCAGGTCAAGCAACTTACAGGTCTGCTGCAAAATACTGGGCAAAATCTTTGTGCTATGTTAAAAATTATGGACACTAAAATTGCTTCTGGTTTCTTTTCTGATGATAGAGAATGAATATAAAAAATTTCTAGATCCATAGTTCAAAATATTCCCATTATTTTAGTTATTGGACAAATTCATTCAACACTACACATTAAAGAAAAATTACCTAGTATTATATTTAACCAACAGCAATAATTCAAGATTATTAAATAAGCAAGTTGTTTCAATGCATGGCGGTTGCTTAATGTTTTAGTTTTACTTACATATGCATAAACAAATCTCTGATTTCTGAAAATCATGAATCAACTCTCACAATTCAATTTTAAAAGGCATCAGTAAGTAAACGTTTTCAAAGATAGAATGTAATCTAAGATGGCAAGCATCATTGCCCTTTATATATATATTGTGTTATTTTTTTATTTTTTATTTTTTTTAGTGACAGGGTCTCACTATGTTGCCCAGGCTGGCCTTGAATCCTTGTGATCCTCCTGCCTCAGCCTCCCAAGTACCTAGGACTACAGGGGAATACCACTTTGTGCCCAGCTCATGTATTTTAAATGTAATAACAGAGACAAAAAGAGAGTCATTTAAAAAAGGAATCATGATTTACTTCAAATCTAGCACGAAGTGTTCACCAATTCTGAAGACTGGGGAACTTGGAGAGAAGCCCTCTATGTAATATGGCACACTTGACCATCATTTTAACTAGAGAGGATTAGTCTCTATTAGCTATTTTCTTTTCCTTTCCACATAAGTATTTACAAAAATAGAATTCATAAAATTGTAATTTTTCAACATATATCTATTATCATAGCTGATAGTAATAATATTAATAATGAAGTACAAATTTTCTTTTAAAAGAAACAGAATCAAAACTTAAAATCCACAAGTAATAAACACTGTTTCATGTTTTTGTCCTAAGGACAAAATTGAGCTATGTGTTTAAAGTGTTTCTTAAGATGAAAGAAAAGTGACATATGATAGTTAAGTATTACATATCCTATTTCAGAAACCTTTATTTATTTTTTTTAATGTACACCCTGGCAACTTACTTTAAGTATGTATGATTCAACCACCATTTGAAAGATTTCAATGTACTCCAAAATAACAGAACAAACACGACTTGCTAAAGTACTCCTACTACTTTTAATGTCTGATAAAAAGCAGGTTTCAGGAAATGTATGAAGAGATATCAATTTAAAGTGCTTCTTTTCTCACTATTTCCTTTTTCCCCCAAGAGCTGGCTGGCTCCTGTGATTTAACAGCAAGATTTAAATAAAAAAGAAATCCTAATCTTTCCATCCTTCTTTGCCTTAGGGCTAAACTGTACCCAGTAGCTGTTAATCTAAAAGTTTTATCTAAGATTTCAAAAAGCAGCCTCACATGTGATGTAAAAATAGCATAACGTCAAAGCACTAGAAATGATTCTTACTTTCTCTGTGAGAATGTAACTCACAGAAGCAGAATTCTTGTGCAAATATATCTTGAGTCTTCAGCGGCCACATAAGGATAAATGTGTGCGCCTTGGTAGGAAACTAATCCTATTGCACTTCTCAGCACCAAGTGGGTGGGCTTGCTTGAAGTAGCTGGGGGGTGGTGGGAGGGTGTTTGGTTAAAATTACACTGAAAACACACTGTTTTGTAGCAGTTCTGAAATGGATCTTCTATTGTCATGTATTTTTATTAACTTTTTATACTCTAAAGTTCTTTGCAACATACAACCTTTTTGGACTTCCACCCAGACTCCTCAACCAGCAATGATTGGAGACAGCTCTTTGGATTGGATCAGTTTTGGAATTTAAACCCTGTACTGCATAACCAAATTCCCTGCTGTGTATAGTAACTGATTTAAATGAAAGGACCCTTCATACAATATTAGGTAAAACCTAAGGAAGACATAGTAATAGGTTTTGTTTCATAAACACAAAATGTATTTTTGCTATGATTGGGCTGGTAATCATAAGTTTCGAAGCTATTCAGTACGATGACGCTGAGGCAACCAGGAAAAATAGAGGGAAATGCATCAGATAGGTTAAAGAGATTATGGCACATCTTTGTTTTCTTCTTCTCCCAGAAAAGAAGGGATCATGGTTTTAAAAAAGTTTCTTTTTCTTTTTTAATTAACCGACAAAAAACAAAAACAAAAACAGATTCTTCCCTGGACATTCATCCATCATTCTTGTGTTCATTAGTTGTTACCGTTTCACAGGTGCAAACTGTAGAATTGTATTGGAACATACACTGAGTGGGCTAATGCTAGCAGCAGCTCCTCACTTAAAATTAACCACTAACAGATTCCTGCCAGAGACTGAGGAGAGGAGAAGACACAGTGAGAGGAAAACAGTCGCAGCAGAGAAGCTAGCTCGTCTCTGAGCTGTGCAATTCCGCCCTCGACCGCCCGTGTCA
Source organism: Propithecus coquereli (assembly GCF_000956105.1). Lineage (NCBI taxonomy): Eukaryota > Metazoa > Chordata > Mammalia > Primates > Indriidae > Propithecus > Propithecus coquereli. The sequence goes on along the minus strand of NW_012155062.1, from coordinate 3,997,374 downwards.
TTGCAGCCCCGCAGAACCGTGCAGTGCTCGCCGGAAATCTGTACGGAGACGCCGCGCCGACTCCCACGGCTTTTCAAGGGCCTCCGTCGGAGAGCAAAATCGAGATTAATATGCGTTGAAAAATAAAATGCACTTACCACATTTTTGTCTGACCTTTGCACAGTTAAACGAAAATATCTCCTCACTGGGAGTTTCTGGCTTCATGTCAGGTTTGCAGAAGGAAGGAAAAAAAAAGTCTTCGCAGCATAAGGAGGAAGGAACACTCACAAGCGAACCTCGATAGACACTGGTATGGAGGTGATTCCAGGCAGGCTTCTCTCCTCTCGCTCCTGTCTGCATGTGGTGTGCTACCCTGGGGCAGAAGGACTGATGGGAAATTACATCTACAGGAGAATTGAATATTGCTTTAAAATGCCAATAAGACAAGCTTGGGAGCAGACAATAGAGGCATTCTGTCTTTTCTTTCTTTCCTTTTTTTTTTTTTTGGCTCAGGGATGCTTTATATGCCAAAGCTCCGTGGCAGAGCTGGGTGAGCAAGAGGAAATCAGACTTGTAAAAAGTTAACCTTGAACAAAGAAAACACCAAAAGCTTCATGTCGTCTGCTACACTGAAAGCTTTTTCAGGGGCAAAGCCGAATCAATTGCCATGAAGTATGGGCTAACACAAATGCAAAAGACTTTCCTCACTTCCTCCCCTCCACAAAGGGTCTTCATAGTTTATTTCTACTTCATTTTTTTTTTTTTTTTTGCTTTTTTTGGTCAAAGTACCCGAAGGAAGAAATTCTGCTAGTAGCAAGGGCCTTGCATTTCCTTTGTTTCGTGAACTCTGGGCAGGCTTTGAGGGGTAAGCTGGATCCAGCCCAGTGGCCTGGCTGCTCCTTTTTCTTCTGTCCAATCTCTCACCCATGGATCTTGGGAGACTCTATTGTCACTTTTTTCTGAGAGAGGGTTTTGCAGAGAATAGCAATGAGTGACGGTCACTGTGTGTGGAAGCTGAGAGGACAGAGGGTTAAGAACTTAAGAAATAAAAGTCCTGGGAAGAAACTATGTTGATCTGAGAGAATGTAACCATGAGAGGGGCTGGATAGGCTGGGCTGGGGCTGCATGAAGCCCTGGAGAGTCCCCACTGTGTGGCTGGAGTAGGAGCTCAGCCTCTGTCCAGCCAGCAGCCTAGCCTTGCATTTGTGTAGGTCACTGCCTGAGTATAGCAACCAAAAGCTGGGAGGTGCCCCGGAGTCTGTCCTGAAAAGAGAGAGAGAGAGAGAGAGAGAGAGAGAGAGAAGGAAGGAAGGAAGGAGAAAGAAAGAACAAAAGGAAGGAAGAAAGGAAGGAAGGAAGAAAGGAAAGAAAAGAAAAGAAATTCCAATCAGTACTAGGAGCAAAAGCAATCTCGATTTGAATAGAAATGCTTTCAACTTGTTTTGGCTGTTAGAAGAAAGCAAATGAGGAAAATAAATTTTAGTACAGATTTCTCTCTTCTCTTTCTTTCTTTGTTCTTCGCTCCTTCCTGTCCTTTCTACCTTCCTTCCTTCCCTCTCTTTCTGTCTTTCTTTTCTTTTCTATTTTTTCTTAAGAAATGGACTGAGATATTCTTTTCTTGGTAGAGAAGGGAGTGGAATATATTTGACCTTCAGAAATCCTTTCCATTGTCCATTTCTAATGGGAACTTACTCTTTAAAGACATGAAAGCTTTGGGAGATCCAGTTTTGTTAGTTATTTGACATTTGTGTGTGTGTGGGTGTGTGTGTGCGCGCACGTGTCTTTATCTCTTGCTATGGTTTGAATGTGTCCCCTCTAAAATTCAGGTATTGATGCCTAATGGCCAATGTGATGGATGGTATTAAGAGGTGAGATTTTAAAGAGGTGATTAGGTCACGAGGGCTCCTCCTTTCCCGAATGGGATCGAGTGCCCTTATAAAAGGGTTTGAAAGAGGGAATTCATCCTTCTTGCCCTCCTTCCTCCCCCAGATGGGGCCACAGCATTCTCCTCCTCCAGAGGATGCAGCCCTCACCAGACAGCCTCGTGCCTTGGACTCTGCCGTCTCCAGAACTGAGAAGCAATAAGTTTCTGTTCTTTATAAATTACCACATATGTGGTGTTCTGTTATAGCAGCACAAAAGAGACTAAGACATCTACTCAGTCAGAGTTATCATAGGATGTTTCAGATGAAAATCTTTTTTGTTGTAAAACATCCCTGTCACCACTGGGTGAGACTTGAGTGTAACGGTAATGTGGTAAGATCAGTGCTTGTGTGGCACTGACTTACCTTTGCAGTTGAATTAGCTATCCTGTCGGGGAAAAAATGGAAGCTGTAGTCACAAAACATTAGTCAGTAGCAGCCTGAAGGGTCCTGTGATCTATTAAGATTGTTAATAATGAGATGTCCAAGCATTGCCTGTTTAGTTGTTAGGTCATATGAAGATTATTTGATTTGGTAAAACCTGTTTTCTGTGAATGGTTATTTACTGAATTAAAAATGCTTTGTTTTATAGTATTACCTCTTATCATTAAAATAATTCACATTGCCAACACATCTTTAAAAAAATTAAATTGCACATACTTTGGGCTAATTAACAAAGAAGAATTGTTTTCATAGACTAGAAATAGGGATTCTGCTGCTTTCTCTTCGCTTTTCAAACCTCGGTGTCTTTTTAAAAGGAGCGATTCTGCCGGCTTAGGTCAGCATGCTCTCCTTTTTTCCCCACGAGGAAACATTAATCAGATTCTGATTACTGTCTTCAGCTTGTCAAGAGGTGAATGGAAGTTTTAAGAAGAGGCTAGGAGAACTTGTAGTGTCTAGCTTGGGGAATTGAGTAAACACATTAAATCTGGAAAGTTAGTCACCAGGGTAATGGGTTAGGAAGGGCATTTAACTACCTTGTGCTAAAAATAACACTTTATTTAGGAATTCAGAAACATGGTAGTGCTTTAGCTAAACTACCTATATTTTTTTTTTCCTGAAAATTTGGGCTTTTTGCTACATAGGGACTACAACTTCTACATAAAGTTCAGAGAAAAAGAAAAGTTTATTACAATTTAATACAATAAAATACAATTTAAAAAGCAATCAATTATTAAGGAGGACGAAATTGTCTGCAAATGTTCACTGATGTGTCTATTTCTGCTCTGTGATGTATAGCTTGAGTCCGTCCCAAATCCACATGCTGTTTTTTCCTATTTCTTTTAAGTTAGAAAATTGTAATTCATTTTTATGTACAATTGAGAATGTCAGCAAGTGGATCTTAACTCTGTAAGGCAGTTCTGCATATTTTTAAATCAAATATTATGCTGAAATTATGGAGTGATTTCTTACTGAAGATACTAAGTCAACATGCATACCACATTTAAGAAAAAAAAGAAAGGTGAATGTTATTGACTTGTAAAATGGCAGCAAATGGATCCTCAATTTAATACTTGCTTATAAACAACTCAGAAACACATTTCTTCATGTGATAAATGTAGTTTGTATATTGCTCAAAACTATTATTGATTTCTTTCACTAATAAATATAATATATCACTAATATCTGGAGTCAAAGCCTAGGTGATTGATTCATTTGCATCACACTCAATCTTCTTAACAAATCTTTTTGTATTATATATCAAATTAAAAGTTTTGCTATTTTAGCCCTGAATCCATTTATAAGTTGAAAGTATTCAGGATATTAATATATTGCTGAGGCATATCACTTGACAAAGCCAACTGAAATAGTGGAAATGGTATTTACCAGAACGATCATGATTCTGAAGAAATGTTTTTATCATTTGCTCATCTCACGTACTCTCGTGAGTACCATTCTGACTGCTGCTTTCATGCTTCAGGGTTCATTCAGTCTTTGGTGGTGGTGTTTGTTGTTTTGCACAGTCCCTACAAGGTGTGTATTTAAATGCCTTTGGTTTTATCATCTTCTTAATTTCACCATTTGTTCAATACTAGATGAACATCAGAAGACATATATTACTGAGAACAACAAACAAAACAGGGTAAGGATTGATGTACAGACACAATTCTTTATTATTTATTGGGCGACCTGTGACTTTGTTAGCATACAACTGCTTCATCAGTACTGATTTCCATGCACCTTTCCCAGTCTAACTCATACATAGTTGTTACGTAAAAATAAAAAGTCTTCTTTCATAGTATGCGCTTTTGGAGGTAACTAAAAAGACGTTTGCCAGGTACCTCTTCCCTATATCCACCACCTTTATACCAAGAGCTCTTGTATAATATGAACATTCACGGTTCTATCCAAATGTAAAGTGAGACGTCTGGTAGTTTGATTTTCAACATTCAAAATCGGTGATATTATGTGACATCCCACAATCGTTTAACATAGGAGTCTCGCCAATATTCCAAGCTGCTTTCTCTCAGAGGAGGATATTTTTCATTTAATGAGTGGATGACTTTGCTTTTTTATATTCCTATGGGCAGTACAACCTTAGATGATGCCTCCGTAGTTTTGATTTGTCTCTGCTGTTAGTGACAGAAGTCATAAATTTTACATTAGAAAACTGTATTTAGGATTTGTTATGTAGAAACTCAATTATTTACCAGAAAGATTACTGTGTTCTGCTGGGGAAATTTGGAGGAAAGCCTGCATGATTTTGTTCCTTTGAATGGGTCTTAATCACCAACGAGGTGCTAAGCGCTGGTTGCTCACGAGAACAGTGAGTGATATAGATATGGTCCCTGTCGTTGGAGAAGATGGATATGAACCAAAATTTGCAGCACAGAGTAAAAAGTATGTTGGGGCAAGTAACAGCACTTTTCTCAGCCTGGGAAGGTCAAGGAAAGATTTCCAGAGGAATATCTCTTTGGCTATAACAAGAAGGAAGGAGGAAGGGAGGGAAGTACGCAAATAGTTTGAAGGTTTGAGGAAGAAAAGTTCCATCCTGGTAACTTCTGGCTTCTCTATGAAGTAGTTTCCAGCATATATGCTAAGGGGGTTTGGGGGGAACAGAAGTTTGTTAAAGTGGAAAACATTTGAAATAGTTTTTTAAGGATGAGAAACAATGATGTAAGATTAAAAAAAAAAAACCCAGGGAGATTCATCTATTTTGTTCACTTATGCATCCCAAATGCATATAGAAAACACTACGTTTCCATGAAATGAAAGATTGAATGGGTGATCACCATGCAGTGTTGGAGTTTCCTATTAGTTGTAGACTTAAAATCATGGTGGCACAACTTACATGATTGTGTGATTTTATCCAGCAGGTCTCAGCCACTTACCAAAAGGTAAGTGTGGAAGAGGCTGAGAGTTGGGATTTTCCTAGGCAGGAAAGGTGAACGTAGATTGAGACAAGGCTGTTTAGGATGCTAAGATGGAGCATTAAGTGTACCATGGAGGAGGAGGAGGAGGAAAACCAGAGGTGGCTGGCAGACAGGACTGGAGGTTCTGAAGAACTGGCATTGGAAGGGCATAAATTCGAAGGAGTAGAGGTTGAGATCACCGGTGAGATGCCAGACTCTAGAATGTAGACCAGCTCCTGGTAACAAGGCCTACAGTGTGGCTGGACCTGAAATGATACTTCTGAATTGTATCTTCTGTCACCTTCATCCAAATCCTTCCCCATGTTACAAGGGGCTTTTCTCTCTGTAGTTTCTTCTATGCTAGCCCACCAAATATATATTAGTTCCTTTGTGCCTCAGTTTCTCCTTCTGAAAAAGGGATAAATATTCATTTCAAAGAGTTGTAAAGTTTAAATGGGATAATGATATAAAAGCATAAATTCATCTACAACACTGAGAAAAGAATATAACATTATTTAATTTTTTAAAAATTCCATTGAATTTGCCTCTAAACTCCTATTTAACATGGTGGCAAGTTACTAAATACAAGCCATTTTAATGGGGGTCCTTTTTTCTGTTTAGCAATGGAAATACTGTCTAGAACACTTAGAAAAATATCCTCTGGCCGTTGGTCCGTCAAAGTTGTGGCTTAGGGTGCTCACAGGAGAAGGCAACATGATCCATCCAAAGGCAGGTGGCTCCATGGCTTCTCTCTGCCAGGTGGGGCACTGGCAGCTTTTGCTGCGGAGCTCAAGTCTGTGGTGCTTGAAGTTCAGCTCCCTCAGCAAACACACTGAGCCACTCACCAAAGTCCTGCTGCCTCCTAGGGCACTGCCCCCCAGCAACATATCACTGCACCCCTTTCTCAAGACCACAGACACACTGCTATCTTGGGGTGACCCCCTCTTTCAACACAACACCCCTCCCACCCCAGACTTCATTTCTTCCCCCTCAGAAACTAAATTTCTCTCTTGCACAAGAACCTGGACAGGTATGTGTAAAAGGTACCTAACAACTTTTGTCTAGGGCCAGGAAATGCAAAAGCCTGTAACCATCTCTGAGACCAGAAGCCTGGAATTTCCTGGGACAGAGAGGGCAAAATGACCTTTTCATCCTTTCGGCATCTCTTCTAGCAGGGAGTAGATATAGCAGTTAGCAACTTGGCAAATTTTTCCGTCCTGTGGGCAAATTACATAGCACAGAGTAAGCAGCTGGATCAGGAGTTAATCCAGAGAAAAACTACCGCTCATGTCATTGTCAGCCCAAACTCCCTCCCACAGAGAAGCTTGGCCCTAGCCCCTAAAAATAGTGTAATAATCAATGACCCCTTTGCCAGGGTCTCAGTTGAAGGAAGGAGCAGATGCCACATCTCAGAAAAGGTATGGGGAGGCAAATTCCACAAGTCCCTCACCTGTCACTGGCCACTCTAGTGAACCCAAACCAGTTCTTGAGACCCCAGCCAGTTAACAGGGTAATTTAGCCTACAGCTTGCAGAGCTAATAAAATTTCTAGATGAGAGGTCTCAAAAGGCAGAGCCCTTCTACCAGCCAGGGCCCTGCCCTAAACTTGAATATTTAGATTCAGTTCTCCATGTCAATTCCTTCCACAGGGCTGCTTCCGGGAATTCAAACCCTTTGGGTGAGAGCTGGCTACGATCCTCTCTCTCTTGAGCTGCTGATAGATTCTTCTCCTGCTGGTTATTATTCCCAGTCTAAGGGGCCTCTGCAAACCTACACGCGATATTGGAGAACTGCAGTGGGTTGAATAATGTCACCCCGCTCCACCCCTAGTACATCCAAGCTCTACCCACCAGACCCTGTGAACGTGATCTTATTTAGAAAAAGCATCTTGGTATATGTAACTAAGGATATCAAGATAAAGTCATCCTGGATTTAGGGTGGGCCTTAAATCCAATGAAAATATTCTCATAAGCAGGAGGAGTGACATGAGGACACAGGAGGAAGGCGAGGTGAAGATGAAGGCAGAGAGATTGGAGTGATGTTTCCACAAGCCAAGCAACACTGAGGATTGCCTACAACCACCAGAAGCTAATAGAAGGGAGGCATGGATGGATTCTTCCTCAGAGCCTCTTTCAAGGACCAATCCTGTTGAAACCTTGATTTTGATTTCTTTCCTTTAAAACTGTGAGGGAAGAAGTTTCTATAGTTTAAACCACAGATTTTGTGGTAATTTTTTGTGGCAGCCCTGAGAAACTAATATAAGAATCATCTCATGGCATCTGGCTTTCTTCGCCCACAGGTGAGGGCTCAGGGAAAGAACTAAATAGGCCAGAAAAAGAACATTTTTGATCACCTCTGTGATGACTAATTTTATGCATCAACTTGACTGGGCTACAGAGTACCCAAGTATTTGGTCAAACATTACTCTGGGTGTTTCTCTGAGGGTATTTTTGGATGAGTTTAACATTTAAATTGAAAGACTGAGTAAAGCAAATAGATCTCTCTAATGTGGGTAGGTCACTGTATTCACCAGTCCGTGAACCAACTGACTACCACTTCTTCTGGGCTTTGGAACACTTCTTGCAAGGAAAATATTCAATTCTCAACAAGCTGTGGAAAATGCCTTTCATGATTTCATCACCACTTACTTTCCAGGCTTCCTTGCTGCTGGCTTAAACAAGCTACCATGAAGATGGCAAAACTGTGTCGATAGTGTAGGTGCAATTAATCGTACTGCTTCTTGTTTGAGATACAATAAACTACAATTTTGATTTGAAATTGAACATTTCATATTTAATGACCTAATTATAGAAATGTGTGGAAAAGGAAATGTGAATGTAGAAACATTTAGAAATATGGGAAAAGGAAAAAGAAACACAAGGGTCAATCTCATTGGGGGGCTGGGCCAACAGTTTCCTTGCCTAGTTTATGTCTCCAAATTTTTCAGATATTGGTAAATATGGATTCCACTGAACGTAGTGACATGACAGAAAGGGGATACCAACCCCATACAAAACATAAAATATGGAATTCACTGAAGCCCAGAAGAAACCAGCCAATGTTCCCCACCTTCTTAAGCACATTGCTGCCTCAGGCAATTGCACACAGAGAATGCGAGCTCCGGTCTGGAGTTCTAGGCCAGCATCACAGGGCTGGGAAGAGGCACACAGGGGAGGAAACAGAAGTGGATGATAAACCAGTGGCCCCTCTGTGACCACAGAGCTAAGCCCACCACACCTGGCCTTGAGCTCCCTCTACTCTCATCTGGGTCTTCCTATGCTCCACCTCTAACCTTTCCACACAGCTGGATTCAAATCCTAGCTTTGCTGTGTGCCCTGGATTAGTCACTTCATCTCTCAGAGCCTTGCTTTCTTCCTGTATTAAATGGGGTTGATGGTATTATGCTTGCACCAAATTGAGGGGTAGATCAAATAAGGTGATATACGATGTACTTTATAGATGGCACATAAGGAGCCTTAAGTACATTTTTGGGGGATCTCTTTTCTATATTATCCTTTTTGCTAAATTCTTTTCTCCTTGATACTGATCTAGAGTGAGCGTTGATGGACTTTCCTTCCTTATAAGAGACAAATATAAGAAACATTATATTTTCTTGTAATGCCTTCTTAGTGCTCAGTGCTTTCAACCATCCTGCATGACTAGCAACAAGGAGTAACTTTGACATGGTCAACACGTAGAAAAGAGCCTAAGCTGGCTGTGCTTCCATCTCCGCCACTCACCACTGGCTGTGTGACCTTGACCTCACCACCTACCACTTTCACCTGCAGCCTGTGGCTCACATCACCTCCGAGGAGTTGCTGGATGAGGGAGAACTCTGTAAACTGCTGCCAAAGGATGAGTGGGCCTTATGACCAGGACACAGAGAAATGGAAAATCAGTGAGCTGAGAGCCCCACAACATGGTAGCTTGTTGGCATTCTCTCAGTAGCAACAGAATATAGTTTCCTAAAAGTGTTTCTACGCAGGCTAGGCTGCCCTTTGCTGAGATGACCAACCTTTGCTATGTCCCACAAAGTTGCTGTGCCTGTAGAATTTGTATCTCAGAGGCCACAGGGAGGGGAGTGTGATGAATGAACTTTCTACCCATTTGTCTACACTCCCTCCAACAAGTGTTCAAATACATTTAAGGATTTTAGGCAGCATGATCAAGCTTTTGCTTCAGATAAGATTTGGTGATAGAGGGAGACAAAGGATAATGGCAGTGACATTCCTAGCTTGGAAACTTGTAGGATGATAATTCCTTTGACCTACTTAGGGATTCCAAGGAGAGGAGCATGATTAGACACTGATTTTGCCAACCCTGAAATGTGTCACAACTGCTGAGAGAATCAGGCTCAACAACATTGATGTCAAAGATATTCAGCAGTTCTAAGCATCAGACACAGGGCATGACCTTGGAAAAGTTACCTAACCTGTCTGAGTCTGAATGTTCTCATCAGTAAAACTTCCCATCCAGGGTTGCAGTGAAAGTTTCTATGTGCCCAGTGCACAGTAGACTCTTCTACAGGGTCAAGGACAGTTCCATGAGTTCTAGAAACTGAAGGGCACACTCACCACCTGGAGAGTAGGAGTGACTGCAGCAATCACCATCAACCTATCCAGCTCTCAACGATCCATCCCATGGAAGATCCGGCAGGAACACTGGTGTCCTCAATACTGCAGAGCTCCTCAAAGGATCTAAAGTTGTATTTTCAGTTTTACCACTTTTAAGTGTATTTGATCATAAAATGTATGACATCAACTCCCCATGCAGTAAATTTATAAATATTATTTTTCACACTTTCCAATAAGGACAATGAGCTTTAGAATTGTTAAGTAATTTATTCAAGGGCACATAGTTTACTTAGTGGTGAGGTCAGAATTCAAACTCAGGAAAGTCTGGCTACAGGTTCTTATCTCCTCCAATTATATAATGCTGCATATTTTGATAATGAACTCATTCGCATAAAAATAAAGTAAACGAGAGTAGCAGGCATTGCTACCGTTTCCCTTTGCAGTTACTCCCAGAGAGCAGTTTCCTAAGGTTCTCCTGAGGGAGAGATGGGCTGCAGGAGCATGGCCCAGCTGTTCCCACAGTAGTTGAAGGGAGCTTCCATTTCTCTGTTTTTGTCAAAGTGAAACAATATTATTGGCGTTCCTTCTTGGTCCCAACTTCATTGCAGGAAGGTTGTGCACAAAAATGTCATAAGCTCTGGATTGAGAACCACTTTGATTACTTACTAACTTGGGTAAGTTTCATCTCTTTGTCTTTAGATTGAGTACAACCATACTTAGAGGGCAGTTGTCAACAGCAATTGCTAAAAAGTATAAATGTCACCCCATTCACTGCTATATACATGCTTAAAAAGGCTTGCTTTGCTGAAAAGAGCTAAGTTGGCATGGAATTGTAATTCATGCTGTGAATACATTTATTTGTGTTTATTTTACCAAGAATTCCATGAGAAAATTGTAAAATAAGTATCACATGACATTTAATTTAGGTTTATGACACTAATGTTACCAATGAAAAGATGTGAATGTTTAAATAAATTGAAGTTAGAATAAAAGCAAAGCTGTCAGCTGACAGGGACACAGTGATTTAAGAAGGCAGCATGTTCCCAGCTGGATAGGACAGGAGAAAATATGGTATTCGACTCACTTATTTTGCAAATAAGGAAATTGAGTCCACAGATGTTTATTGACTTGTATTTTGGAGTCACACTGCAAGTTAGCGGGAGGCAGATCCTAAAATAGTCCCTCTTGGGTGCTAGTTTAACTCAGTGCTCTTCAATTGTAGCTTTTATAGAGGGCCTGTCTAGGGAAAAAGTTAAGGAGCTTTGGTAACTTGTACTTTCTTAGAAAGATTAGAGAAATCAAAATTGCCAAGTGGACTTACGAAATAAACATCTGATTGGAGTAAAATCTATTAATTTAGTTTTCTTTTAGTTATCACTTTTTGTGGGAGAGACCTTTAATCTTCATTACAAATCCATGTGCCTTCCCCACCGCAAACACACACATACTTTTCAGCCCTGTTGCATGTGGGAAGGGCCAAATAACTGGTTCAAATAATGGATTAAGAATGGAAGGACAAGTGTCTCCTCTGGGCAGAGGAAGTGGAAAGCCCCAGAGAGCCCTCCAGCTCACTTCCCCAGCTATGGAGATCTAGAAGGCTCATGTTCTAGAAATTGCTGCTTTATGATGTGAAGAGACTTGCATCACTGTTTGGCAGGTGCTTCCCTGGAGAGCCGCCTGATCTACGGAGACTTTGCAGAAATGAGAAATAAGACACTGGAATTTCAGTGTTTGGATATTATTACTGAAGTTTCTAACCTAACCTGATCTATAAAATTTTATTTTTCCCTGTTATAAAAGTTATGTTTTATTTACTGAAGAAAAATCCAGGCATATACAAAATAACCATTCACAATCCCACCACCAAGAAACTCTCGCTTTAAAAATTTTAGTGAATGTTTGGCCATAGACATACATTTAATACAATGTGTGAATATTATATATGATAATATATAATATGACACAGAATACACATGTTATATAAGAATTAGGACAAAGATAAACACTTATTGGATACTTACTATATTCACATATTGTACTAAGAGCTATACATGAATTATTTCACTGAAATCTTAGAAAAGCCCTGAAAATTTGGAAGTTTCTTAATCTCATTTTATAGAGGAGGAAACTGAATTTCAGAAAGGTAAAGTAACATCCTAAAGGTTATACAACCAATAATGGGGCAGCCCAATCTGGAATTCATTTGTCTGGCTCCAAACTGGGATTGTGTTATACATGTAGTTTCAATCGTCTTCTTACTCTTCTTTTTTTTTTTTTACTTAAGTACATATCACATATATTTTCAATGGCATAATTTATTCTCTTACAACATTATTTATTTTTTTTTATTTCAGCATATTATGGGGGTACAGATGTTTAGGTTACATATGTTGCCCTTCCTCCCCCCTCCCCCCCAAGTCCGAGTTTCAAATATGTCCATTCTTCAGGTGGTGC
>NW_012155062.1:3977610-3984993 GCF_000956105.1 Propithecus coquereli | reverse complement strand
TTTTTGTGCCATCATTGACAACAAAGCAAAAGACATATTTGAATCTAAGTATTTGCATACATCTATGATCGTTTACTTAGGATAAATTCTAAGTTGAATTTCTGAATTAAAAGAAGTACATATTTTTATAAATTCTTTAGATTATTGTCAAATTGCCCTGTACTAAGGCAGTTTATCAATTATCAATAAGGCAGTTTATTAGTTTAAATGCAATCAGTCCAATAATGGAAAGTGTGTTTCCCTCAAAACACTTTGATCTTTTATTTAAATTTACATTTCTTTGGTTATTTTGTGAAGTTGAGTATTTTTCTAATGATAATAGGCTATTTATGTTTCTCTTTTTATTAATTGCTTATATATATTCTCTACCCATTTTTTAGTTTCTAGGTTAAGGTATATTTTTTAAATAATTATTTGTATGTCATATTTCTATGGCAAGCTCTTCCGGGAAAAAGTAGATGTTCAAGCTATAGTATATATCAAGTTTCTTATGGTTATGTAAACCATTCAGCTTTTTAATGTGTGGAATTATGATCTTTTAATTTATTTTAGTGGAAGTCACAAAAAGACTGTTACGTTTGACTAGGCTTATGCTGTGGAATCCTCTCTAGCTATATGACCTTGATCAAAAAAAAAAAATGTCTGTTTTAATTCACTGTTTTCTCAGATTATAAAACACATTCATGTGTTTTATAAACACAGATTATAAAATACCTTCATGAAGTACCTTGAAGGGCTATTTAGAGCAATGGTAGAGATATCACCCTCTAAAAGCAGTTTGGGCCATACTAGAAATTTTAAGCTATGCCTCATGTAGCGTATTTCTTCTAATTATAAATAGTCCAAATGATTAGTGAAATTGGGCAATTTTGTCCGGATACAAGGCAAAAACAAACATCCAAATTTTGGGGGGAACATTGGGTAAACAAGTAACATATGTAGTATTTACACAATATTTTACCTTTTCTCCAATTTTATTATCATTTTTATTGCAGTCCTCCATGTTATATACAAGTGTGTATATTTACACACACACACACACACACACATGCACACACACAGAGCAGCTGTAATTTATTCAATAGTACCAAGAATCACCTCTCTTTGTTTGTCATAACGAAAGACTTTTTTGTTATGATTATGCAAAAAGGCCAGAGTTTTGAAACCAGACATGGCATTTTAGTCACTGTAAATATGTAAAAGCGTATAGGTAGACTTATAATTTTGAAAATGATTACAATTTGCACTGATTAGCTGTAAATTTCAGGTATTAACATGGCCTCACATAAAGAACAAAATGTGTATTACTTTTAATATTGGCACTTGGCTTTTAGAACACATTCATTTAAACAAAATGCATGCTATTTTAGTATTTCAAAAGAACAGTCGTTCTTAATTATAATCTCAGTGGAAGGAGTGATCCTGAAACTCAGTTTTATGTGGAAAAAAATAGGTTGGTAGCAATTGAGCTCAAAATTCAGTTTGGCTCAACACATTATTGGTGTATCTATATTGTGGTTAAAATATATTAGGAAATGCTCCTGGTATATTAGGTCTGATCAATTTAAAGACACTGTAATTAAGTTTGACTCCAAAGAAAGAAGAAAGATGGGTGACATTTTGAGATTGTAATTTAGACAAGGCTTTGAAATCACATGGTTTGTAAATGTTATCCCTTTATTATCAACGTCCCAAGCAATGTTGTTTATTTCAAAAATAAAAACACAAAAATAGTCCTATTGACAATTAGAATGAGGTTTCTATGATATTCCATTTTTTGAAATGTTTACATTAAATTTGTAACTGTTAATTTTATTTTTGGTGGTATATTTTCATTTAGAATTGTCCCCATACTCTGGTTTCTCTTCGAAATGAATAAATCTTTCACCTTTTACTAAAGATTTCCGTGGAGAGGAACGGTTATGAGTTCGTAACCACATTTTTTGAGGTCTTGCTCAGGCAAGTCTAAGTATAAAGAAAAAGAAAATAAAAAGATAGAATTGTCCTTCCTTGTGATATAAGACGCATTTTTAAAATGGTCTGACTACCACTAAAGCACTCTCTAAAGAGTTGTTATAGGTTTAGATATTACCTGTAGATGGGAAAGAAATTGACATTATAAAATATGAATGTTAGGCCTTAGTTATATTGTATGCGTTATGAGAAACCAATGCTATCATTTCCCAAGACAATATATCAAACCTATTTAACATATGATAGGGTATTTATATGAGTAGCTTCTTGAGAGAGATGTGATGAACTGTATTTGAGATGAATTGAAACTCCAGGTAGAACTCGCTTTGCTACTGATGCGCCAATGTTTAGCCTGTAATCAGTGACCTCTGGGTTCAGTGACAAATATAAATGAAAATTAGGACGCACAGAAAGAAGAGATAGAGATTTATATAATGAATATATTGAAGTAAATTACCTGTTCAAAAACTCTGAAAAGTGTAAGAAAAGGGAAACGGGAAAAGCAAAGATGGAGAGAAACACACGCATGTTAACAAGGCGATTCGGTGCAGGACTGGGGGGTGATGATCGAGATCCAGGAACGTGAGCTGAGCTGCCTGACTCGCTGTCATTTTAATAAACGTTTAGCGAGTGCCAGTGCGTGTCGGGTGAGGGCGTTTGCGCAGTGGATAAAGTGACCACCTGTTTTCTTCTCAGAGGATCTCAGAGTCCGGTGAGTAAGACACAAATAAACAACTGAGGGCCAGAGTGCAGGAGCTCTGGCTGAGGTGCACACAGACTGTGACACAGGCACAGAGCGGGGACACCTAACTCGCTCAGGGGGGCAGGCAGGTTCCTCAAAACAAGAGAAAGCTGAGAGGAATGCTGAGCAACCAGGAGGAAGTGATGAGCTGAGAGGTATGTGAAAGATATTTCAGGCGAATAGAGAAGTATGGGCAGAGCCACGAAGGTAACGTGTACAGAATTTTCAAGGGTCTGAGCATATTTCATCCTGCCGACAGCACAGAATACGCAGACAGTCCCCGACTGAGGATGGTGACACTTAGTGCTTTGTTGACTTCCCCATGGTGCAAAAGTGATACGTGTTTATTATGTGTGGAAAATGGACTTTGAATTTGTAGTTTTCCTAAGCTAGTGATATGCGATACGCAGTACTATAGTCTCTCCTGCACTGGGCAGCAGCAAGGAGCTGCAGGTCCCCGTCAGCCACACAACCATCAGAAATTCAACATTATTATAAAATAGGCTTTGTGTCAGGTGATTTTACCCAACCGTAGACTAATCTAAGTGTTCTGAGCACATTTAAAATGGGCCAGGCTAAGCTATGATGTTCTGTAGATTAAGTGTATTAAATACATTTTCAACGTATGGTATATTTATCCAGACACAACCATAACCCTATTTTAAGTCAAGGAGCATCTGTATAGGAAATTGGTGGGACAAAAAGACCATGAAAGATATATTTCCATGGTGGAGTTCATGCTGAAGGTAACAGAAAGACTTGAAATGACTTAAGAGAATGATGAATCAATTTATACTTCAGAAAAATCACTTTTGTGGCAGTGTGGCTAATAGACTGGGGAGAGAAGAAAGGAAGACTAGGAAAAAGAAAGATAAATAAGAAATCCAGGTAAGAAAAGATGGGGGTCTAATGTAAGGCAAAGGCAGGAATCGTAGAGAACAGGAATAACTTGCTAAGAGGTAGGGTTGACAAAATGTTGAAATGGAATAGGGGAAAGTGAGAAATGTAAATTGACCTTTGAACATCTTAGAAAACTGAGAATATGTTATTGGCTGAATGTGTCGCCCCCAAATTCATACGTTGAAGTCATAAACCCCAATATGGTAGTATTAGGAGGCAGGGCCTTCGGGAGGTAAGTGTGTGCTGAGGGTGCAGCCTCATGAGTGGGATTAGTGCCCTTATAAAGGAGACCCCAGAGAGCTCTCTTCCTCTTCCCACCCTGCGTGGACGCAGTGATCGGAAGAGGCCCTCACTAGAGCCCGGCCATGCTGGCACTCTGATCTCAGACTTCCAGCCTCCAGAAGTGTGAGAAACAAATTTCTGTTGTGGATAAGCCACCCAGACTATGGCATTCTGTTACAGAGGTCCAAAGAGACTAAGAGAGATCACGATGGCGTGAGTAACCAAGGTAGAGAATTAAGATTAGCGTCATAGAGGGGTCATGTTATATTGTTCTGGACACGCTATGTTTGAAATGTTTTCCAAGCAGTGTTTCCTAGGCAGTGCTTGTATGGGCTGACGCCTCAAGTAAGGTGCTGAGCTGAAGGTGTAGAGTGAGAATCATCAGGGGTGTGTGTCAGACCAACCAGTACTTTTCTCGAGTGAAAGAGAAGAGAACTAAGGATAGAATAATCATGATGCAGTAGCAGGTAGAGGAAAAAGATCACATGGATTTCAATGTGAATTGTCTAGAGAGCTAGGAGAAGAGCCAGAGAGAGTGATGCTATTGGAAACTAACAGAAGAACTTCCAGGCAGGGGTGGTCAACTTTTCAAATGCTGAAAATAAGAACTGAAAAATATCCACTGGGCTTTGCAAATAAGAGATCATTGGTGACTGTGGAGAGAATGATGTTAATGGAGAGGTGGGGTCACTAGCAAGATGTGAGTATTTAATGAATGAATAAAAGTGAGCAAATAGGAACAGCAGCATGCGGAGGGGGACAGGGAGGATGGCAGGAGGCTGAAGTAGTTCTCTTTTCAGGCGATTGATAAAATGCACTCTCAAGTTGTAGCCAAACAACAGCACTGTTCTAGTCAGAAAAAGTCACTATTCCTTATCATGAGGAGATGAAAAGGAGAGGAACTTAATTTAGTTGATAGAAAGAGAGAGAACTAATAGGAACAGTTTCCAAGATTAGAACCTAGAGGCTGGCCTGCAAATTCAAAATGGAAGTGACAAAAGGTGTTGTCACACAAATATAATAGATGCCATTTTCTGGGCACTTGCTATGTGGCAGCTGCTCTACTGAGTGCTTTACCAAATGAGTTTTGTTTTAATGTTCTTAATGAGCCCATTTAGTAGGTATTACTATGTTTTTTTCTGATGAGAAAATTGAAGTTGATGAAAGTTAAATGACTTTCCCAAATTCACAAATCTGAGAAGTATCACAATCGACATTCCAAAACCGCCTCTGTGTCTCCAAAGCCTACGCTCTTACATAATATTCTGTTTTATCTGGAAGGGATTGCCAAACACTATGAACTTTGGACAAGCTAATATGGTGTATCTAGTTTTAATTCAAATTCATATAATTCTAATTTCTAAGATTTTGTCATACTTCAGTAAAGTTTACCTCTGACCTTGAATATGATGAACAGATTGAGGGAAGAGGACTCAGTGGAAATAAAAAGAATGTGAGAGAAACCTGTAAACCTAAAAATATAAACTTTAATAGAGAAATCTCCTTCTTTCTAAAGCCTAAAGAAAGTCAATGAAATAAAGGCTGAGATCAGCGGGTTTCCTGTTTGGATACTGCCCTTGCAGACTGCTCCAGTTTGTTGATGGCTGTCTTTGCTTGGAAATTTCACAATTCTGAAATTTTCACAATTCTTTTCCCCATAGCATTCTCCTCGTAATCTCAGAATTACTTCATTTAGTTCAACATTTAGTTATTATTTTTCCATTCTGATTTTCTTTGCATGTAAAGAGTGACATTCTCCAGTTAGTTGTCAAGGGGACCTTTTGCAGTGACATATGTATGTAAAATACATGGTAGATTAAAAATAAAAATACAAGAACATATCCACCCACATACACATAGCTGTGCTACTGCATGGGAAGACTAGTGGTAGTTTTAAAGTACATTTTAATCCTGGTAAAATTAGATCATTGAATACCTCTAGAGTTAGCATTCCTGAACGATCTTCCTTGCAATCAGGTTTAAGTAACATTTTCTCTTAATGGAGGAAGAAATTCATAAGTGGATGACTATTAATATACTTTTGAACAAAAAAGCTTTCTGATATTAATTCCCCTAAAGAAATTTAGCCTTAAGAACAAACCTCAATCCCAAATTACTTTTAAACATAAAACACATGAATGGTTGAATCAATATCAGAACTATTACAGAGCCCATGATTTTTCTCCCCTGCCATGACATAACAGCAAATAAGGTCAGGTCATAGCATTTCACCTTCCAATCTAGCAGGCCCAGAGTCAAAGAGATTATTTTAACCGTGGTCTTAAGAACCAGCAATCAAAATGACAAATCCTCATATTATTTGATCATGTTTACAAGTGATTCAGACATTCCTTGTTAACACTGGGAGGCCACCATGTGTTCTAGGCACTGTTTGTGAATCTGTCCACCTGATTAGTTTGTGTTCTCTGTAATAACCCTGATAGCACTGAACATATGTTGTGGGCAAAAGCTGTCAAGCAAAAAGATGAAGTTAATGCCATCTATCTCTGTCACCTTTAATACATACACTTATTCAGTTACTGAATAAGGCAGTGAAAGATTTGGATTATTATACTTTTAGTATTTTCACATGTAATAAAAATAGTCTGATGAATTTGAAATGACTAGAAAGGAATCATAAAAAATGACCATTCATTTTACTCAATTTAAATTCATAGCCTAGAACACTATGGCTAATAATTAGCTGTAGCTAATGAAACAAGGCACATGTAATTGACAAGACTGTGCCAGAGAGGCTCACTCTATCATTTTCGGATGCAGCACATTGCATATGCCAGAATTTTATAAAAAGAAGAAAGCTGGAACTAGGCAGAATGTACAAAAGGAAAAGGCAAAAAAAGAATCTTCCTTTTTAAAAACACCTAGTAGCTTCTACAGATTATATGATTTTTAAATGTGCCTGGCATTTTTATGAATGTGTTTAAATAAGTGTTTACCTAAGCAAGATCATTTTTCAGTAGTTTTTGCTAAAAGTTACCCATTAACCATGTGTTTTATCTTTGGATTTTACAATCTGACAAATAAAAAATTCCAGAGTAGCATGTTGTGCACACAGGTTTACTCAAGCACAACTGCTGTAGTCACCTGGGGCCGCTGAGTTCTCAGTACAGCTGGTTTGTTGTAAATCAATTGCAGTCATTTCCTAAGGATTATGAATCGTGCTTTAAGAATGTGCTCTTATGTGTCTTAATTTGACTTTGGTAAAATTCCACTGGATTACAGAAACAGTGTAGGATTTTATTATGAACACGAAATGAGCCTTATCAAGAGGCTAAGATGCTTATTATTCAAGTCATGTCCACACTTCATTAGCAGCTGTATTATGAATAACTTACACTCAACACTGATTTTATAACATTTGAAACCAAACATCAATACCAAGTACAAATGGGAGTAATAAATTTCTCCAATCCTTAGGTCATCCTGCAGAAACAAAACTGTGGAAAGTAGATGAATTATTTTGA
>NW_012155062.1:3974608-3975965 GCF_000956105.1 Propithecus coquereli | reverse complement strand
GTGTTACTAATAATTCTTTAACTTGCATTAGCATCATTTACTAGAAATCTACCCAAACCTGTCCTTGGCATCAGGACATAAACCTTTCCGTAACTATTGGCTCCTCTTCCCCTCATACACAGTTTTTTCCCCTTCATAACAGTATGTACTTCTATTTGTGAATTTTAGTCCTCAAATATATATTAGTATTTAGCACTGCTTTTGGTTTATTTTTTTCTATAATGCTCTGTGTTGACTTATAAATCATGTTCATTTTTTAGCCCATTATTTATCACTTTCTATCAGTATTTTTTCTTAAATTTTCTGTCTAGTTGGAGCCCGCTTGGCTTTGCTTTTGTTGTTTGTGAAGGGAACCCTGTCTAACTCAACTAACCTCTTCTTCTTTTGTATGCTTGTTCCTATGAAGCCTTCTATGTGTATTTTTTTCTGCCAATTGTTCTTCATAAATTGAATGCTTTTCTTTGTCTTTTTTTTTCTTTCAAGTATTGCACTTGGGTGGTGGACTTGTGAAGCTTCCAGAAGTCTGTGAGTTTCTGTTTTGCTTTTCGATTTTCTTGTGGAATCAAATACATTAAAAAAATCAAGAATAAGCTTCTGTAGCACACAGAAAGGAAGGATAGAAGGGCTGCAAATTTCCTCTTCGAACAAAATATATGACTTAAAATGCATTAATTCAAGGACATTTATCATAAAATATTTTCAACCATGTCTCCCATTTATCATAAAATATTTTTAACCATGTCTCCCAGGGATATTATACCATCCGTTCAAGTCAATTGGATATTCCTTTAGTTCATTCATGTGAGTTTTTAAAAATGTAGAAATATGATGAACAAAGGAAACATATAACTAAAATAAAGTCTATTGCATAATATTCATCAACTTCAGAAACAGCGTTACTAAGGAATCTGCTTTGGGCGGTTACTGGAAAAGTTGGCTACCTAGGGATGTCCTCGGTCCATGTACTTTCATTACTCTATTGCTTGTATGTGGCAAAGCAAATGGCGACAGAAGTAATGGGACTCTATCTGTGCAAAGCAGAGCTGAAATTTTTCTTTCTCCAAAATATGTACTTCATTGATTTCTTTTTAATTCTATGAAATGACTCACATGATAAAAGATATTTTTCAAGAAAACAAAACAAGATGAAAAATAGTAATCTCCCTATGGCTAATCTCCATTCCCTCAAGGAAAACATTAATCTAACAGCTGCTCATTTAGTTCTTTGTACTTACCATTAATTGTCTTATGTAATATATCTATACCTCTGTTTCTTCATTTATCTACTCTGGAAAATATGCATTACCTTTCTTTTGAAAAAGATAAGAAATTTAACTTCCTCTATTTCCCCCATTTT
>NW_012155062.1:3973017-3974558 GCF_000956105.1 Propithecus coquereli | reverse complement strand
CATCAATACCAAGTACAAATGGGAGTAATAAATTTCTCCAATCCTTAGGTCATCCTGCAGAAACAAAACTGTGGAAAGTAGATGAATTATTTTGAGAATGATTTTGAATAATGCCATAATATTCAACCTTCCAAAACATGACTCTATGTTAATTGTGTTGGTTTCCTTAAAGACATATTTTAAAATGCCAAACCTGTCTTAAAATGGTATACTGAGAAAATATTGGGATAATAATAAAACATGGCTCTTAATATTTCAGAAAGGATGAAAATAGCAGCACAGATATTTCCCCCAATCTCTATCGTAGCACTTTAAGTAAACAGAGAAAAAGACAAACCCAAAAGGGATATATTAAAAAGAAATACTGGCACAGTATTCAGTATGTACAAAAGAGCATAGAAACTTAGGTTCAGAGCAACCCTGGAGAACCTTTTTATTTTACAACCGGCCAGGGCTGTAAGAGGCAGAATGGTGAACAAAAAAATTACGGAGTACTCAGGGTCAGTAGTCATCTGCCTCACAGAGTTAAGCGCCAATATTTGCAAAGAATCTTTGTTCCCTTCCTTTTCTTTCATCTATTGTCTTTTTGTAGTAAGGAATGTCTGAAAGGATGCTAGCTAAAGCAAATGGAATGTTCTTCTAGCTAGCATCCTTGACCTGAATTTCTTATCAAACCATCTTCATAAAGATGTTATTGCTGTTTAGTGGTAATTTTAATTGCACATCTTGTTCCAGGGCAAGATACAGGCAAAAGAATTCCTTTTTTGGCTTTATCAGTGTATCTTTTAAAAATTACACCAGAAATGGATTATTTACTATAGACTTAATGATTATAGTTAATGAATACTACCACATACCAAGAGAAATTCATAGGTCAACACATCTAAGGGATCATTCTGATGTTATTACATTTATAAACTTAAAAATAAAATGCTGTACAGACAAATAGATTTACATCTTAAGTGTGAAAAATAATACATTTAAATCAAATGTGGCATCTTTAAATAATTTTAAAGGATTTTCTAAATTACAAGCTTTGTAGATTCATTTATATTCTCCTTTATCTGAGCTAAACTCTGTTCGTATTCTGAATATATTTAAACCTCAACAATGAACAAGTGATAATGACCTCATGAGCCCGTTCAATCTCCTTTGACCCAAGGATAAAGGGCTTGAGAAACTTGAATTCATGATTTTTCATGATCCATGGGAAGCCAAGGATAGCAGTTGAGCAATTTCATCATCTTTAAAAGCAAGATATACCCATGGAAACTATTCTCTAAGAGTAATTTAGGGACTTTTGCTAAGTCCATTTATTCTTTTGGGTTATTAAGAAATCAATTGGTAAGTAGCCACTGTAGTACAATAAAATTTTCTTTTACAGCATTTTGTTAAATGTCAACACTTATGTTAGTCTTCATCATTATAATTTTTCTCTTTCAGTATAAAACTGTCAGAGAATTAATTATTATAGAGCTGGATTTCACTCTTGAACCACAAATTCAAGAAAGTGATCACACCAACACTGATGACAGAAATAC
>NW_012155062.1:3925532-3971163 GCF_000956105.1 Propithecus coquereli | reverse complement strand
AATTATTATTAATTGTGCTTTAAGTTATGCAGAAGGAAGAATAATTCTAAGCTATTTAAATTTTGCCAGGGATATTATACCATCCATTCAAGTCAATTGGATATTCTTTTAGTTCATTCTAGCTTCCTTTGTATTTTCTGAATTTTCAATTGCTATCATAATTTATATTCCATGTTATCTTCTTTTTTCTATTCATTTATTTTCATTTGCAGGAATATCTTACTCAGGAATGCATTTAACAGAAAATAAGAACAAAATTACTAATTGTAGCTTAACTATGTAAGAATATATCTATCTTTTGCAGTAAAAATTTAGAGTTTTGGAGTATGTAATCTAGGAATGGAACTGCTGGGTCATGTGGTAATTTTATGTTTAACTTTCTGAGAATGTGTCCAGTTGTTTTCTGTAGTGGCCGTAACATTTTGCATCCCCACCAGCAGTGCCTGAGGACTCCAATTTCTTCATATCCTTGCCAATACTTGTTATTTTTGTTTTTTTGATTGTGGCCATTCTAGTGGATGTGAAGTGATATCTCATCGTGGTTTTGACTTTCATGTGCTTGTTGGCCATTAGTGTCTTATTTGGAGAAATATTTGTTCAAGTTCTTTGCCCATTTTAAAATTTGGTTGGTTAATTTTTGTTGTTGTTGAGCTAGTTCTGTAGTTTTAACTCTCACTTTTAGGTCTGTAATCCACATTGAATTAATTTTTGTATATGGTGTGAGTTAGGGGTAGAAAGTCAGTCATACTTTTGAATGTAGATATCCAGTGCCATTTATTTCTTTCCCCGTTTAAATTGTCCTGGCACCCTAGTTGAAAATAAGTGATCAAAATGTTAAAGTTATTTCTGGAATGTCAATTCTATTCCATTGGTCCCTATGTCTATCTGTATGACATTACCACATTGTCTTGATTAGTGTAGTTTTGGAATCAGGAACTGTGAACACTTAAACTTTGCTATTTTGTTTTGCAAGAGTTTTCTGGGTCCCCTGCATTTCCAAATGAATTTTATGATCACTCTGTCGATTTCTTCATTTTATTTAACCATGAATTTTTCTTTTCTTTTATTTTATTATTTCTTTCACTTTGTTTTCTTTTTACGGAATCCCTATTAAGTAGATTCTGTATTCCCAGCAAATTAAGGTTAGATGTCTGCTGACTTTTTTCCCTCATACTCTCTACCCTTTTGCTTTGTTTTTTTTCCCTGTGTTTTGGAAGAATCTCTTATTTTAGCATTCCAGGTCTCTCATTCATCCCTCAGCTATTTCTAATAAACTATTAAATATCCTACTACTTTAAAAAAATATTGCTGTGAAATTTCTAATTAATAAGATTTCTGATGAGTCTTGTTGTTTTTAACATATAGATTTTTATATCCTCTGTTGATTGTTTCCTCAACTGGGAATTTGTTAGTTTTACCTAGTACCTTTCTATTACAGTGTTTTTTAGATTTTTCTCCCAAAGTGTGGTGATTCTTTTTCTGGGGATGAGGGTCTCATTTTTTTAGAACTCCTATACTATTCACTGTGGATGTAGCTCCTAAGGACAGGATTTAGCCTCTGCTAATTTTTGTGGGAAAGTATTTGGTTGTGTATGCCATTGTTTTCTTCTTGGCTTTGGTCTTTCAATATATCCTAGGGATTCAGTAACTCCCTAGGGAACACTCTGTATCAAGATTTCTTCACTCTCATATCTAGACTTTGACAGCTAATATTGTGGTCTACTCCACCGATAAACCAGGATATGGAATGAGAAGACCAACCCAGTGTCTCTGACTATGGGTTCTCTATCATTTGCCAAATATTTGCCTCAGTGGCCATTCCTATTCATTTTATTCATGACCTGTGATCTTGGATTGCTTCTACTACCGTTATCGGTCTTTTGAACCCATACATCAATCAGATTGCATCTGCTTACTGGTTCTCAGAAATTTCTCATCATTTCTGATCCATCAGTGGCTATTTTGTTCTCATCAACTCTTTTATGTCTTACTAATAATTCTCTTAAAAGACTTTTTATTAGATTTTAATTAAGGAGTTACAGTCTTCTCAGTTCACAATTTTGATGCAAATTTTCCTCACAAATATTTTTAAACGTATTAAACCCTAACAGTTTTCTAATAAGAAACTATTATGTGTGTATGTATGAACTTGTGTGAAGGCTATATTTTCTGTGTATATAAATCCCTGTCTTCACTTTAGGAGTGAATATTATCTATGTACTTAAACATGTATGTATGTGTTCGTGCCTATGTATATATATGAGAGAGAGAGAAAAAAAGAGATTTATACCTTGGTCATTTTGTTTAAACTATCATGACTAGATGTAACTATTATATTTAAGATACTTATATTTAATTCAAAGTATTTATATTAAATTATATGATATTAAAAGAAGAAACCAAAATTAAATGGAAAAATAGGAGCAAAAAGGAGTATTCCTAAGACATATAACCACTTCAGAGTAGAAGAGAAAAGGTAAAGCTAATGAAAAAAAAGTACATCTACCTGCATCCCATCCATTTCCAACACTATTCAGGTTGAATATGGATATCTGTTTGAATATGAGAATGTTTTCATATTTTTTGCATGTAGATAATTTCCTTGCTATGACTGTGTATGTGACAGTGTGTCTGTAAGTGTGTGCTTTCTGTTATATCCTTTCATATGAGTTGTAAATTTTAAAAACCTATTTTCTCCTTCTCAGAATTATTTTCGTCTTCAATTTTCTGGAGCTCTTTTCCAGATGACCCTATCCAGGAAAGTTTAATTTTGTATGGCAAATAGCATATAATCTGTATTCGAAAAACTAACGTTTAAATTTGTTTGAAATATCTTAAAATATTGAAGGAGAAAAAAGTTTGTTCTTTTAAAGACATATTTTACTGAAGGCCAACTTATAAACAAAAACTGCTAGAAGGCTCATCCTGTGAGGTTATTTCTATCTAAATAATGTAGTGATTGAAGAGGGAAATATAAGGTAGAGCGAAATGATATTAAGTATAGTTCCACAAAAAATGATTTTTTTATTGAATAGATATTATCATCAGACTTGATAAAAACTTCATTGATCACCCTCTGGCACATTTTCTCCTTTATTTCCCATGAAAGGAAGAGCAAATGAGAAAAACTAAAAGGGCATTTCAGAAGTAAGCCACACAATTCATAGAAATCCATGTATCAAGAAACCAGTATACCCTCTGGAGACAAATGGTTAGAAGGTTCAGCAACAATTCTGAGCTGCATTGATAGAGCTCTCCAGAGATAAGCCCTTCCTTTATAAATATAAGACTGAGAGTTAAGATTTTGGTTCTGTTCTACAGGTTCCGAGAGACCAGAACATACCATGTAACTATGGATTAAGGAAAGTGGAACAGATTCAAGACTTGCGGTATCTGAGCACTGAAACTTAACGAGTAGAAATCTAAAAAGCTCAGTTCATAGCAAAATGTTTATTAATATAAATGGACTAAAATAATTACGGTTTAATATAAACCTCATTGTTATAATTGTTTAGGTCTTTAAATTTATTTTGCTCTTGCTGGGTTTTAGTGCCTACATTTGTATGTGTATAAATATTTATATTTATATGTACATAAATATTTGTACATATATATGTATGCGTATGTGTGTATATATATATATATATAAATTTATACTGTTCATGTAAGTTCAGACTATGTGCAAGGCAGGTACTATGATAAATGCAGAGAACAGACATGATTACTGTATTAACAGTCAGTTGAAACTATGGTGTTAAACAACCAATTTAAATATAGACTAATAAATGCCACAAGAAAAGCAGCGCATATGACAGGAACAGAGAGCAGGGGTACATCACTGAGTCTGGGAGTGGGGTGAGGTTCAGGAAGGGTGTTTTAGTAGAAAGCATTAGTAGATAATGTGACTAAAAAAAGGAGTTTGCCAGATGGGAAAGTTGAGAGAGGTAGAAAGAAAAGATACAGTGTTTCAAATAAGGAAAACAGCTTGTGCGAAGCCTGTAAGAGTGTTACACATTCAAAAGACTGTAAGAAGCAGCTATGGGTGGACAAAGGGGTATGAGGCATAGAAGAGCAGTAATGAAAGCTGAAGCTGCACCAGGGCAGGCAATAAAGGGCTTCGTGGCCATCCTAAGCTATTTAAACTTGATCCTAAGGGAAATGGAAAGCCACAGAATGATTTTAATTGGGGAACTGTCATTAATAGGTTTGTATTTCAGAAAGATCCCTCTGACTGCTATAAGGAAAATGTGCTGGGGAGAAGCAAGACTGCAGGAATGAGAGCAGTTAACAAGTACTTGCCTTAAACCAAGTGAGATATGATGTATGATGTATGATGATATCTCAGGCTGGGATAGTAGTATTTTGTAATATGGGGGGAATTATTTGGACAGATTCAGGAGACAAGTAGAAGACAAAACTTCAGAGGATTTGGTAATTAATTACATGTGGGAGAGCTGAACAAAGAAAAAGCAGTCAATCACGGCACCTAGGGGCCAGGAGCAGGGCAACTGGGGGAATAGCGGAGTAATTCACTAAATTTGGACCTATTGATACCATCAGATCAATTTTACAATTCAGTGTTATCATAGATTGGCTTATTGCTTCCATCCCAGAAAGAAGGACATTGAGCCTTGGAGAGTTTGAATGATTTGCACAACATCCGTCGTTACTAAGAGATAAGCTAAATCTCAGTCTTAGCTCTCTAACATCCAGGCATGGACTTGATAAGTGTGACATTTTTACTTCCCATTATCTGGATCTCAAGTTAGCCTAACCATTTCATTCATTCATTCGATTGTCAGTCGTATTCTTTGCATTTATAGATAGACAAGAACTCAGGATTAAAGTTAACAAGGTACAATCCCCGCCCGTAAGGAGCTGTTAGTCTCAATTCCTGATTTGCACAGCAAGTAGTGACTAGGGAGAAACAAACAGTCTGACTGATACATGCCTTATAACCACATAGCTATTTAGTAGCAAACATTACGTTATAATGCATTGTCTAAGAATCCTTGTTAAATTTTAATCTCCATCTTGTTTTCCTTACTTCATTCTATTGGGAATTTTTTTTTTTATTGAAGAAAGGAAAATGAGTATGGTGGCCCAGTGAACTCGTTGCCTTTCAATATCCATTCTCCCCCACCAGAACTCTAATGTATAGCTAGCTGCATTGCCATACCATTTTCAAACTATGTTTCCTAGCCCATCTTTCAGCTAGACATGGCCATGTGACTAAGTTCTGGACAATGAGAAACAATGGGAGCTGTCCTGCAAGACTTTGGAGATGTCTCCTGAAAGACAGGAACCTCACGTTTCTCCACGCTTTCCTCGACCCCACTGCTTGGAGTGCAGGTGCAGGAGCTGGAGCTAGAGCAGCCATTTTGGACTATGCAGGCAAGGGTGACGCTTCAGTGGTGGTACAGCAGTGAGCTGGAAAGGCACCCAGGTGTGCGATGATATCACCAGTCCATAGAAGTCCAGATCAGAAACATCAGAAATATATGTATGTATAATAAGTAACCAAACCTACTCCTAACATCCCTCCCCACAAACAACAAACCACAGAATCTGCAATTATTTGTTCAGGAACTCTTTTTAGTCAATTAAACTTTATCTAAGGGATTCTCTTTTCACTCATTAAAAGGATATGACCAGGATAAACATTATAAAAACTCTTAGATTTTTGTTATGCAGGTGGAGACCAATGAGCAGGAGATGACTTCCCAAGTAGAAAATTCACAGGCAGTGAGGAAAGGTTGAATGATTTTGTTTCCCATTATACTCAGCAAAGCAAGTTACTTATGAGGTGATATACTCATATGTTCGTGGTCTGAGGGCAAGGGCAGTAGTGATGTGCCCCAGGTGAAGAAGTAATGGCCAGTGTACACATAACAAAAGAAAAGCAAAATGCTCTTCACAGGTCTCTCACCATCAGCTGAAGAATAACCCTTCTTAGTCCAAAGCTAGGAATTGATCATCTAGCCCTAATAATCCAATTACATGCTCTATATATTATACCTCATCCTACCTGTCACTTTATCAACTAATCTAAATTGAATGGTTTTGTAAATTTGCCATATTAATACTTTTAGCTTAGTTTTGTCATCTCAGATACTACTGTGTTCAGATAAACTCTATTTCTTGATAAGAAAATTGTATATATGGAAAAGTCTTAATATTTATTTCAAATGGTTTATAATTGTGTTCATTCTAATCAAGTTAATTTGAACTTTCAAAAATATTATGTATTTATTTAAAAACAAAATGTCTAACTTATATAGAATGAGGGAAAAAACAAAAGCATAGTGGTTCCCCAAAATCATATTTTAGCATATTTTAACATACCAAATTTGATAATAAATCGTGGCAATATGTCTACATCTTTCATACTGAAGACATGTTACAAATGATGCTTTCCACTTTGCTATGTATCTTAGAAGAGTGAGTACAAAAATTGATTTATGATTAACATCATAAGTCCCTTATCAATTGCAATCACATGTGTATAGCATAGGAATTAACTTTACACTATTACTGAGGGGAAAATGAATTGCTGATAAAACAGGGAATCACTAAATACTCAGGATATCCAACAAGTAATTGATCTACAGCTTTATCTTCTTTATTCTTATGAGAATAATTGTCCAGAAATGACAAATGTTGTCAACCATTTTTTTTCCTGGACAATGTAATTGTGAAATAGCCAATTAGACTTGGAGTTTTAGATCAATATGTTGATAGCTCTTTAAGATGAAGGATTCTTTTGATAGTGGCCAAAATTAAGGGCTACATTAAGAGGAAGATTTTCAATAAGTGATTTAGTGCTGCGTCTGGCACAGTGTAATTAATGATATGTCTATAACACCGCCAGAACATTAAGTGGAATTTACTAACAAATGCCGCTACATTTTCACTTCTACTTTGATGATTTACTTTACATTAATATAAATGAGGTAAAATTAACACCAACTCACAGTATAGCAGCCCATTTAATTTGGTTGAATATTTTTCAGCTGCTCTCCAGTGATGCATTTAGTTTCAATGATAATAAAATGAGACTATTTATCATTTTTAATTTTAACATAAATAATTTTGTCTATACTTTTTAATGGCTAATCAGTTCCTGCCATTCTTTCAGATACAAAACAAAACATCTTAAAATATTTTCAAATTCAATCCTTAGTCAAACTTTTGTACAATAAAAAAGAAAAAGTCCTTAGGAAAATGTTATTTATTTTCTAGAAAAACTACCTGAAAAGTTGAATCACCCCCATTTCTATTGTAACTAAGTGTATATCATTTATCATTAAGCGTTTTTATTTGCTTTATATAAAAAAATAGAATTTGTTCATTTTTCTCCCATGTGCTGAGAGACGGTTATATTGACTGTAAACAGAGTCTATTACTAAACATTGACTCTCAAAAACAAAAAAAAAAGAAAGAAAACATCTTTCTAAACAAACTTTCTAAAGAGGAGCTGAACACAAACTATTTACCCTAAAGAACAGCAAAACCAAAAATCATGGAGATAACTATTTTAAAGCAGTAATTTAGGAAGTATAAAACATATGGTTGAATTTATGAGAAAAAGGAATGTGTGATTTTATCACTTAAAGGAGTGGTAAGGACAGGCACAGGTGGTTAGGAATTCTGTGGAAGTGGCGAGTTTGCAATGATGAACACATGTTCTGAGCTTGGTCACAGCAGTAAGCATCATAGTAGTACAAAGGACCTGGGGCAAATCACTCCAAAGTACACTCCTGCGCCTAATTTTGAAAATGTTTATAAATTACAAAAAGGGGAGGGGGCGGAGAAGAAATTAAAGGCATAAGCTACATTTCTTTGAGGGAGCTAGAATTGAGTAGCTTTATATAGTTAGACATGAAAATGGATGGTGGCATTTTTTTGTGTCTGCACTTTGCTATTTGCATTTCTATAACAGCTAATGTTTAAATGTCCAACAAAAATTGATGCCTATTGATTCCGATTCACAATTTTGGAAGGAAGAATGACGGGAAAATCGTCAACAGCAAGCTGGGCAATCACTGTGGAGGCATGCATTTGCACTGCTCTGTTTTTCCAGCACAGGGGCCAGGCAAAGTGTCTGGATTGAAGATATGTTTTATGCAACAAAGAACTGAGAAGGCAGACATTGTTCTCAGGAGGGGAGGAGAATGTATGCTATGGATAACAGGCATATTCCACGTGGAAGGGTTACACTGTCTTCTTCCAGGTTATGAATTTGTCCCTGGGATGCATTCTGAGCTCATTCCTTGTGCTGCATGGAGAGGAGTGTGCACTGTGTCCAGTTTATATTTACTTATAACAGAGAAGCAAAGGTGTCTCTGAGGACAGGGAAAGAAAATGACTGGGAGGGGATCTCTTTGCTTCTCTTTGATTTAACTCTGGACCTGTGACTTTTGACTGCAGCCCCAAGACGATGATGTTAGCCTAGCTGGTGGATACTGCGTTGCTGGCAATGAAAACATTGCTTTACCTAGTCCCTAAATCATAGGAAAGCTTCCAGTGTTCCCACCTGTGCGTGACCTTGAATGTGTGTTAAAATATTTTTAACAGTTCCCTGTCGAATGTTGGAACCCATAGTGTGAATTTCTTTTGTTTCCATGCCATGGAAGAGAGGATTAGACCAACTTTAACATATGAAAATTTAAACTAATTTCAAGCTCAGCCCCCTTGTATGTGGAAGTGATTACATATGAGAGAATTAAAAAACCCATGCTATATTTCAAAGTCATGGTTTCAAAATAATCATAAAAATACTTTGTATAGAAGTTGTCATGGATAAAAACAAAAAGCAACACCTTTCTCACAAAAGGTTTGAACTGCTTCTCTCTATTGCTCCCTGCTTCTATCTCCATTGACAGGATGTTATTACACACGCGGCAGCTGAATTCCCTTCTGCCTGGCAGGTAACTCCTGGCCCCGTAAATGCTGCCTAGAATGTGAGCCTTATGTTTGTTTTTTTAACTGTCTCTAGAACGCTGACCCTCGCTGGTGCTCTGACACTTTTATTTTTATTTCAGGGAGTGAGATTAATAGCAGGACACTTTTATAATAATGTTGGTATTAGGATGATAAGGACATTGACTACGGTACTGTGGGCAGAAATGAAGGGAGGATTTAAAAGCTTTTTCACGAAAAGGGGTTGACAAACCCTGATAATTCTCAATGCAGGAAAAGGATGACTCAAACCTTTCAAGCATGGCTTCCTTAGGAGAAAGATAACCGGCAAGAAGGAGGTCAAAGAGGAAGCCAAGTGGAAGAGGGAAATAATGAGCTTTTTTTTTTTTAAAAAAAAAATTAACATGATCAGCTCAAGTTGTATCTAAGTCAGGATTTCTAGGAGGTAGTTGGGATTGTAGCTTAGGGTGAAGCTGCAGAAAAATATATACCAGAAGTGACTGCAGGTACAATTGTAGATGCCATGAGAGTTCATTTAGGAGAGTCAGGGGAGAGAAAAGCAGGAGGCTGGAATCTGACCCTTGGGAAGGGTATACATGGGCAGGGCACGGGGAGGAACTGAGGTTGGGGGCGAAAGAGTCATGTGAGAGATGGGAGGAGACCAGGGTGATTTCTCTTTAATTCCTGAAAGGTGACAAGATAAAACTAGAAGTGTAAAAACATGTACTTTTTTCCCCTGGTTTTCCTACCTTATCTATAAAATACAGTATATTCTCGTGGATGTTGTTTATCTTCAGAATGCAACTCAGTATAATGAAGTAATGGTGAAAAAGAAAATTTGTTTGATTGAGAAGTTTTTTTTCTGCATTTCATCAGATGCTGCTGTGTATATATATTGTGGCAGCTGTGAAAATGTGCCACTCAGATCTCCTTCAAGAGAAACTGCTTTGAGAAGCCGATTGGTAGCCCCAGCTACTGCCTCTCTGGATCCACCACGGCCCCGAGGCCAGTCCTCCCTGGGCTGTTCCCAGTCAGTGACTAACTACAGCGGGGCACTATGGCGGAACATTCCTGCTCAGCTCTGTCTACCACACTGTCTACCACACAGCTTTGCCTGAAGACTGCCCATTGGCCTGACTGAGATGTTCTCAGAACTGCATTGCTGTCTGAGGCTCCTCCCACCTGGTCACTCCAGCCCTCATTCCTGTAGCGTGCACTGAACCTGCTCTTGATGGCTACTCCTGTTTGCTCCCCCTTTATCGTCCATGGAAATTTCTTCCAATACACCTCTTGGAATCTGCTTCTCAGAACACCCAAAGTGACGCATATACCGACTTCATTTAGTAGTTGACCTGGGCAGCTCTGATAACCCCCATCCCTCAGAAATAAGAGCCAAACCCCTGAAACGTTTATTTATGATTTTTTCCCAAGGTTTTAATACTTAGTTACATTCTATTTGGAGTAGACCTGTGGGAATGATACATAGAACCATTGTGAGAATTAAATAAAATGATGGTTTGGTTTTATGTATCATTCCCTCCAGTTTCACTTGAGGAAACTTGAAAAGGTTAATTTGTCCCAAATCACCCTGATATTAAGAGGCAGAGTCAGAATTCAAACTCAGTCAACCTCACTGGTGAAAAAGCTCAAAGATTTTCCACCAAAATAGAGAACAATATGCTTTACCATGGCTTACAAATCATTGGGTAAATTCCTAAATATGGTTTCATTCATTTAGCATTTAGTGAGAAGCTCTGTCCTTGGTGCTGGTTTGCATAAGTTAAGAATGTTCCTCTTCTCCTGGAGCTTATAGCCTATGGGAAAAACAGCTCCTTTAGACTCTAAATAAATAAGATGACTTCAGCTCCTTTCTTTTCCTTAAAACAAGCCATGAGTAACATCTAGCATATCACTGATGTCTTGTAAATAAAAATAGAAAGGATTTTCTGAAGTACTGAAGAATTATCTGATGGGAATATCCTCAAAATCTGTAGAAAACATCACAACTAATGGCAAAATATGGAAAGCATGTCCATTGAATATTAGGAAAACATAAACCTAAAAAAGACCTGAATAAAAGAAAATACATACTATATTTTTAATTAGGAAAAATACATCCTTCATTGAGTGTATTAAAATTTAATTTATAAATTTAATAACACTCAAGGAAAATCCCAATGTGTCATTATGGAAGTTGGCATGAGAAAAGGAAAACATAAAGAATAACCCATTAATTTTTGATAAAAGAAAAGAGGAAAAAAAATATTTGACAGGTTTTGCTATACCAGACATAAAAGAAACTACAAAACTCCACTATGTTAAAGAATGCTGTCTTAGTCCCCTAAGGTTGCTGTAACAAAATGCCATAAACTGAGTGGCTCATAAAGTGGCACAAATTTATTTCTCATAGTTCTGGAGGCTGGAAAGTCCAAGATCTGGGCGCTGGCAGGCTCAGTGTATGATGAGGGTTCACTTTCTAGTTCATAGAAATTATCTTCTCACTGTGTCCTCACATGGCAGAAGGAGAAGGGAGCTCTCTGGGGCCTACTTTTAAGGATGCTAATACCATTCATGAGGAATACACCCTTATGGCCTAACCACCTCCCACTGGGCCCACTTCCAAACACCATCATGTTGGGGGTTAGGATTCAACATATACATTTTGGGAAGACACAAAATTCAGTCTCCAGGAAATGTGATACTGATACAGAAATATTTCATTGGAACAGAAGACCCCAGAAAACCAGTACCAAAAATATGCAGTAGCTTTATTTGCAATAAAGGTGGCATCTTCAATCAATGAAAAAATGATATGCTGCTTAATCAAATGGTATTGGGACAATTAAAAATGAAATGGGAGAAAAATAGTTTAGACATAGATTTCATCCTATGTACAGACCCTCCACACACACATACACTCTTTTTCAAATGGACTGCAGATCGTTTAAGAGCTAAACAAGCAAATAAATTTATTAAGATTATGGAAGAAAATATGAGGCAGTAATTTAATAATCATAATGTTTTATAATCTTATCTGAAACGTGTATGTGTGTGTGTGTGTGTACATTGGATAAAATTTATATTTAAGTGCAACATTTATAAAGACTAATAGATTTGACTATGGAGAATTAAAACCTTCCACAGGGTAAAAAACAAAATCACTATTAGAAAAATTAAAAGGCCAATGAAAGATAACTATGATGTTTTCATCATTTATATAAGGCAAATGTTAAGTTTTTAAAAAAAATACTTATGAACCAATTTTTAAATGATAAATCATTTGGAAAAAAGCACAAAAGATATAAAAAAGTGATTCATAAGAATAAAAAAGATATGAGAATATATTCAGCCTCACTAGTGGTTAGGGAAATGCAAATAAAAAAAAGATAGCTTTTTTTGTCCTATGGCATTAACAAAAGATTTAAAAATTTATAATATTGTATATTGGCAAAAAAAGAAAATATATTATCATAAACTGTTAACAAGAGTGTAATTTGGTAAGGAAGTTTGGTGAGATGTATGTTAATATCTGTCAAAGCATAAAAAGTACCTATTATTTGTATTAGTGGTTCTACTTTTATTAATTTATCCCGTAAACATTACTGCTTGTTCTTTAGTGGTCAGTGCAGTCATGTATTTGAATTTGGTTTCTCCGTAAGGTACCAGGAGGCACAATTGATACTATCTCCTACATAGGAACTCAGCTCCCTGGAAGTCCAGTCCTGGATTAATACCAGAGGATCCCAGTTATCTGAGAATAACTATCTAATAAATATCTACTTTTAGTGAATTCATTTTAAATGGAAATTAAATTTCATGTAAAAATGGTGAAATGTAATATAATAAGGAAATTTTCTTGAGAAATAAAGCTAAATACTATAAAAATAAATTTACCTTATATGTGATAAAATTATATTGCAGTTGCTTCTGTGGGATATTTCTTATCACGAGGTATGGATCAAGAGTTGACATTTTGGTATAGCATTTCCAACAACATTTTTTGGTAGCATTATATTGAGTCCCCCATTCATGACTTTTGCAACAAAATCATTAAGAGAAACTCATTTATTTCAAAAGCCTGTCTTCGGCATTTAATGATAAAATAGTTGTTTTGAAATATCTATCATGTAATCATAGTTGTCAGTTTTCTCTTCTATCCAGGATAGCTGGTTTAACTATGCCATATCTCCATTGTAATCATTTTGTGATTTTAGCATCTCTCTAATCTCACTGCATGAAACACATTTCTTTGTGTGAAATTTGTGTTATCATGTTAAAAATCAATTGCGTTAATGGTGCATACTCTTCCAAAACAGCAGCTTCGAGGATGACATTTAACAATGAGCAGGAGATAGGCAATAAAGATGTGTTGCTGAGGGAAAGATGGTGGTACGGCACAGTGAGAGAAATCGGAGAGGACCACTTTTAGAATGATCATTTCATTTGTAAATGTTTTTACATCTTCACTTTTACTCCTTACATGACTGAACTATGGATTAGTGAATAATATTAAGAATGTTCATTCAAACATATGAATTACTGTGTGTATTACAATAGTGCAAAATGTGATGTGACCTCAATGTCAATGTCCCTTGATAAAGGAAGGATTAAATACATTATAGTATATGACATGCTTTCGATTTTTGCTTTTTATTATTCATTCATTTATTTGATGAATATTTATTAGACAAATATTTATTGAGTTCTTATTGGGTATTAGGCTGAAAACTGATTAATTCCCAGGTCTGGTGATATTTTATTCTATTGGTAGAAGATAGATACTAAACAAATAAATAAAGATATACATATTTTTCATGTTAATAAATGCCATTAAAAAATAAAACAGGGGCCGGGTGCGGTGGCTCACGCCTGTAATCCTAGCACTCTGGGAGGCCGAGGTGGGCAGATTGTTTGAGCTTAGGAGTTCGAAACCAGCCTGAACAAGAGCGAGACCCCATCTCTACTAAAAATAGAAAGAAATTAATTGGACAACTAAAAATACATAGAAAAAATTAGCCGGGTATGGTGGCGCATGCCTGTAGGCCCAGCTACTCGGAAGGCTGAGGCAGAAGGATCGCTTGATCCCAGGAGTTTGAGGTTGCTGTGAGCTAGGATGATGCCACGGCACTCTAGCCCAGACAACACAGTGAGACTCTGTCTCAAAAAAAAAAATAAAAAAAAAATAAAATAAAATAAAACAGGAAAAGGGACAGGAAATGATGAAATAAAGGATGGCATTTTATACGGGGTGGTCAGTTATGGACTCTGGAAAAGGTAACAGTGGAGTAAAGGAATAGCCTATTAATATCTGGGAGGAGTTTTCTAGACAGAGGAAGAGAAAATGCAAAGATCCTTATGCAGAAATGTTATTGGTATGTTCAAAGCAGAGCAAAGAGGCCAGCAAGGCTGGAGTATGTGGAGTGGGGATAAGATAGGTAAGAGATGTGATCAGGGGGGTAGAAGGGAGCCACAGGAGTTAGGTACTTGTGTGTAATGAAAAGGATCTTGGGGTTTATTCTGAGAGAGAAGAAGAAATGTCCTTGGAAGGTTTTGAGCAAAGGCGTGATATGACCTGGCATATAGGCCTGTGTGCATGTGTGCATTTTCCTAGTCTCTCTTTGTAAATCAATTCCACTTTTTATTATAAAACTAGACACCTTAGAAGTTGGCACTCCCATCCTTAAAACAAGAGGAAAGCAGAACAAACTGACCATTACATAAATATTATTAAATTTATTGGAGAGTTGATATCACAGGACAAACTAATGCTCTGAAAACTGGAAAGACAGACAGATACAAAGAACCACAATGTATTGGGAGCAGAAGCCACTGGAGCCCCGGGAAATGGTAGGAAAACTTAAGCGATAATTGATGAACTGCTGCTAGAAACTGAGTGTGGATTAGCTTAAGAGTTAGAAACCTCTGGGGTGCCCAGCCTTAGGAAGGCCCCCACCCTTTTGTGAGTTTTACCTGCAGGAGCCCAAACAGGTTCTCACAGTGAAGATCAGAGAAAATAGCCTCATTTTCCCACCAGAAGGAGGGGAAGTGTAACCACTTTGAAATACTCCCAGAGCATTCTGTCCTTCACCTATCTTCAAGGGAAACTACCTTACAGGTGCTTAAGTGACAGGAAGAAAGAAAATAACCAATTCCAGCCCTCACTGGTCTTCCTGTCTCACCTAAGTGGCAGGGGGTGGGGAAGTCTTAAAAGCACTAGTGAAAGTCACAGCCCAAGGGCACAGGCTAACTAAATGAGAGATATCTGATCATAGGGTTGTAGAATACACTACTTCCCCAACCTTACTGCCACATCAATAGGGTTTCTGTATTATAATAGAGGATTACAGTTGAAAGAGCTGTCAAATGCTCTGACTCTATTTGAGAAGATATTTCAGGGAAACCCAAAACAATAGGGGAGAAAAATAAACAAGGATGATTGAGGAATTTGAAATCTCATACACATCAGCAGGTACAGCAAATAGTAAATACATTTTTTTACTAACTCCGAGACATATGAACATAAAACCTAATACTGAAACTCTATTTATTCAGTTCCTATTACTCAATACATTATGTCCAGCTTTCACAAAAAAAATTACAAGGCATAAAATACAAGTAAAAACACAGT
Organism: Propithecus coquereli; assembly: GCF_000956105.1. Classification (NCBI taxonomy): domain Eukaryota; kingdom Metazoa; phylum Chordata; class Mammalia; order Primates; family Indriidae; genus Propithecus; species Propithecus coquereli. Next base: position 3,955,613 of record NW_012155062.1, on the reverse strand, counting down.
TTGAAGAGACAAAGTAAGCAACAGAATTAGACTCAGGTACGGCAGAGATTTTGGAATCATCAGATTGGGAATTTAAAATAACTATGATGAATATACTAAGGGCTCTAATGGAAAAATTGGGCAACGTGCAAAAACAGATGGACAATGTAAGCAGAGAGATTGAAACTCTAAGAAAGAAATAAAAGGAAGTGCTAGACATCAAGGAGAAAAAAGAATGAAGAAAATGGAACAGAATATCTAAGACCTGAGAGATAATCACCAAAAGTATAATATATGTGAAGTGGGAAAGGAACAGAATAAATATTTGAAGTAATATGGCTTATAATTTTCCAAAATTGATGACAAATGCCACAGATCCAAAAGCTCACAGATATAAACCAGGGTAAATACTAAAATATATATATCTAGGGCTATTGCAGTCACACTGCAGAAATTGAAGACAAGGAGAAACTCTTAAAATAAGCGAGGTGCGGGAGGGAAGAAAACAAACCTTATCAATAAAAGAAGAAGGGTAAGAATTACATTTGATTTCTCCTCAGCAACTGGGCAAGCAAGAAAAGAGTAGAGTGTAATATTTAACATTTTGAAAGAGAAAAGCCACCAACATAGAATTCTGTTTCCAGTAAATTTATCCCACAAAAGTGAAGAAGAAATAAAGACTTTCTCAAAGAAACAAAAATTAAAGGCATTCATCAGCAGCATACCTGCATTGCAAAAAATATTAAAAGAAATACTTCAGAAAAAAGTAAAACAAAATATGTCAGAAATTCAGGCCTACATAAGAAAAGGAACAGTATGAGAGAAGGAATAAATGAAGGTAAAATAAAATCATTTATTTTTCTTATTAATTGATCTAATAAGTAACTGTGCAATAATAACAAAAACAACATCTTGGGTGATTATAGTTTATGGATAAGTAAAATTAATGACAGCAATGCTATACAGGATGGGAATTGAGAACACTCTCCTAAGGTACCTGCATTACCTGTGAAACACCTAGGTATTATTTGAAAGTGTTCTTACGTTAGTTGTAAATGTATATTGCAAACTCTAGAGCAATCATTAAAAACAATTTTAAAAGAGATATTTGACATGTTTAGAGAAGAAAGAAAATGGAATCATATATAAAGTGTTCAATTAAAAGAAGAGGAGTCAGAAAAAGAGGGAAAGAAAAAAACAAAGAACAGTTGTATGATTAGAAAATAGTTACAAAAATGATATTCACTCAACTATACCAATAATCACTTTAAATGTAAATTATCCAAATACACCAATTAAAAGACAGACAGGCAGAGTGGGGGGAAAAAGCAAGACCCAACAATATGTTGTCTACAAGAAACTCACTTTAAATATAAAAATAAAGATACAGTAAATATAAAGGGGTGGAGAAAGATATACCATGCTAACACTAATCAAAAGAAAGCTGGAATAGCTATATTAATTTCGGACAAAGCAGACTTCAGAACAAGGGCAATTATAGAAGATAAAAAGAGGCATTATATAATAAGAAGGCATCAATTATCCAAAAGTTAGAACAATTCTATTGTATATGTGACTAATAACATATTATCAAAATATTTGAGGCAAAAATTAATTAAACTTAAAGCAGAAAAAGGAAAATCCACTCTTATGTTTGGAAATTTCAGCACACCTCTATCATTAATTAACAGATACAACAAAATGCTGTTTGATAGCATTTTACCCACAGTAGAACACCTTTCAAAATTGGAGTGAACCCTTTCTAATCCTGCCACTGTTTAATCAAGTTTATGTAATATTCTAAATCCTTTGCTGTCATGTCAACAATGTTTAAAACAACTTCATCAGGAGTAGATTTCAGCTCAAGAAACCACTTTTCTTGCTCATCCATTAGAAGCGATTTCCTATCTGGTCAAGTTTTACCACGAGATTGCAGCAATTCAGCCACATCTTCAGGGTCCACTTCTAACTTTAGTTCCCTTGCTATTTCCACCTACAGTTACTTCCTCCAGTGAAGTATTGACCCCTCAAAGTCATCCATGAGAATTGGAATCAACTTCTTCTATACTCCTATTAATGTTGACATTTTGATCTCCTCTCATGAATCACAAATATTCTTAATGACATCTAGAATGGTGAATCTTTTCCAGAAGATTTTCAAGATTTGCCCAAATTCATCAGAGGAATCACTATCTATAGCAACTGTAGCCTTACAATATCGATTTCTTAAATGGTAACACTTGAAAGTCAAAATTACTACTTGATCCATGGGCTGCAGAATAATCTCTTTGTCCATCTTCATCAGGACTCTTGGGTAGACTAGGCGCTTGTCAATGAGCAGTAATATTTTAAACGGACTCTTTTTTTCTGAACAGTAGGTATCAACAGTGGGATTAAAGCATTCAGTAAACCATGCTGTAAACAGATGTGCTATCATCCAGGCTTTGTTCTTCCATTTCTAGAGCACAAGAAGAACAGATTTAGTATAATTCTTAAGGGCCCTAGGATTTTCAGAATAGTAAACGAGCATTGGCTTCAACTTAAAGTCACCAACTTCATTAGCCCCTAAGAAGAAAATCAGCTTATTTTTTTTTTGACACTTTGAAGCTAGGCATTGACATCTCTCTAGATATGAAAGTATTAGAGAGCATCTTCTTCTAATAGAAAGCTGTTTTGTCTACATTGAAAATCTGTTGCTTAGTGTAGCCACCTTCATCAACGATCTTAGCCAGATCTTCTGAACAATTTGATACAGCGTTTACATCAGCATTTGCTGCTTCACCTTGCACTGTTATATTATGGAGATAGCTTCTTCTTTCCTTAAACCTCATGAACCACCCTCTGCTAGCTTCTGTACATGAGAAACTAGATGCTATCCCTCTAAGGGCAGGAGCAATGAAAAGGTATTCTCTCTCACCATTCAACAATGCTAGAAGTCCTAGCTAGTGCAATACAATAAGGAAAATAAATAAAAGGCATACAGCTTGGGAAGGAAGAAAATAGAACCCTTTGTTCACTCACAGATGACATAATTGTCAATATCGAAAGAATCAACAAAAAACTTCTGGAACCAAATATATGCTGTAACAAGGGTATACAATACAAGGTTAATACACAAAAGTCACTTTCCTATATACCATAAATTGACTATTGGTATTTGAAATTAAGGACACAATATCATTTACATTAGCACCCCAAAATGACATACTTAGGAATAAATCTAAAAAATACATAAACATCTATATGAGGAAAATTGCAAAACTTTGATGAAAAAATTAAAGAATATCTAAAATAAATTTGCAGGTAAGAAAACTCAATATTGTTAAGATGCCAGTTCTTCCCAACTTGATTTGTTGATTTATGCAAATTAAATAAAAATCCCAGCAAGTTATTGTTTGGCTATCAACAAACTTGTTCCATGTTTATAGGAAATGCAAAAAAACTCAGAATAACCAATACTCAGTAACACGATATTAAAAAGGAAGAATAAGGACAAAAGACTGACTTTAAGATTTACTATAAACTACAACAATTAAGATGGCATGGTATTGGCCAAAGTGAAATAGATCAATGAAACAGAATAGAATTCCCAGTAACAGTACCATACAAACATATTCAACTGATCTGTGACAAAAGAGCAAAGAAATTTAATGGAGAAAGAATAATCTTCAACAAATAATGCTGGGACAACTGCACATCTACATGTAGGAAAAAAGTCTGTAGATGACTGACTTTACATCTTTCACAAAATTACCTCAAAATGGATCATGGACTTAAATGTAAAATGAAAAACTATAAAATGTAGAGAGAATTTTATAGTAGAAAATCTGGGTGACCTTATGTTTTATGATGACTTTTTAAATATAATCCAAAAGCATAATATATGAAAGAAAACATTGGTAAGTTCGACTTCATTAAAATAAAAAATTTCTGCTCTGTAAAATACACTGCTAAGAGAATAAAAATACAAAACACAGAATGGGAGAAAATATTTTTAAAGCTGATATCTGATAAAGGACTTGTATATAAAATATACAAAGACCTCTTAAAACTGAACAATACAAAAACAACCACCCAACTAAAAAATGGGCAAAGATCTAAACCTCACCAAAGAAGATAAACAGGTGGCAAAGAAGCATATGAAAAGGCGCTCCACATCATGTGTCATTAAGGAATTGCAAATTAAAGCAGTGAGTTACCTCTGTATCCCTATTAGAATGGCTGAAATTTAAAACAACAAAAAATGACAATATCGAGTGCTCACAAGGCTGTGGAGCAACAGGAACTCTAGTGATGTTGGGAATCCAAAATGGTAGTCACTTTGGAAGACAGTTTGGCAGTTTCTTCCAAACTAAATGGGCTTACCATTCAGTCACCTTTTAGGTATTTAATCAAATGAGTTAAAAACTCATGTCCACAAAACATCCTGCAAAATAGTGTTTATGGTAGCTTTATTTATAATTGCAGAAAACTAGAAGCAAGTTTGCAAACGGTGAATGGGAGATATTTGCTAAAGGATACAAAGTTACATCTAGGTAGGAGGAATAAGTTCTAGCATTCTATAACACTGTAGGATGACTATAATCAAAAATAATATATAACATAGTTTCAAATAGCTGGAAGGAGGATATTGAATATCCCCAATACAAAGAAATGATAAATGTTTGAGATGTTGGATGTCCTTTTTACCCTGATCTGATCACTACACATTATATGTATTGAAACATCACTAGGTACCACATAAATATACACAATTATTGTATGTCAATTAAAAAAATAAAACTAAGGAAAAAAAGATGAATGGAAAAAAACTATGGTGTATATATACAATGGACTATTATTCAGTGATAAAAAGAATGAGCTATCAAGCCATGAAAAGATATAGAAGAAAGTTAAATGCATATTGCTAAGTGAAAGAAGCTAGTCTGGAAAGCCTACATATTGCATAATCCTAACGTTATGATATTTTAGAAAAAGCTAAATTTTAGAGTACAAAGTGCAATGGTTGCCAGTGGTGGAGAGAAGGTGAGGGATGACTAGGTGACGCACAGGAGATTTTTGGAGCAGTGAAACTATTCTGTGTGACAGTGTAATGGTGGAGAGGAGACATTATACATTTGTCAAACCCCATAACAGTGTACAATACAGAGTGAACCCTGATGTAAACCATTAACTTCTGTTAATAATAATGTATCAATGCTGGTTCATCAATTGTAACAAATGTCCACACTAATGCAAGCTATTAATAACAGGGGAAGCTGTGTGCCGGAAGTGATGGGGTATATGGGAGCTCTCTGTACTATCTGCTCAATTTTCTATAAATCCAAAACTGCTCTAAAAAATAAAGTCTGTTAATAAAAAAAAAAAAAACCTCAACACAGAAACAGGTAAACTCACAAACAAATATATACTTCATGAAATATAAGGAAAACACCCTTAAAACCACCATTCAGATCAAGAAATGGAACTTTGTCAAGTATTACACTATAAAGCCCCCCAGTATGTCTATCCAAGTCCACAAAAGTGACCACTACCCTGAACTGTGCAGTGATACTCTCTAGTGTTTTTTCATGGTTTTACCTTGTAAGGATGCTCCTAGAAGCACCATAGTTTAGTTTTCCCATTTAAAAAAATTTGCTATATTTAAGTTTTTAAAATAAATTTAAAGCTGGTAATATTTTTAAAATATCACTGTGTTTTTTAATGTGGAAAATAAACTATTGGAGTCCAAAGATGGAGACGGGAAGAATGATTAGGAGACCATTCCAATGGCAGCTTGAGATGACTAGAAGACACAAGTTGCCATTTGCAGAAAGGGAGGAAGGCTGGAGCAGTTGTAGTTATTTAAAAACCATAGGCAGAGCCACGTTGATTTTGAGGGTGCATTGTATGCTTCATTATTAATTTAAATAAACAATTTATTATTATTTGAGTGTAATGATATATTGAATAATACAAGAGTATATCCTCTTTTTCATCTTACAAAAATATGTGTATATTTATTTTATGTTTTCTATAATACAAGAAAAATGTGGAAAATAATCTAGAAATTATACAAATGGGCTTTATGGGAAAGGGAATTTTACAGTAAGGTGTGAGAGACTGCTAATTTTATTTTAGAACCTTCAGTACTCTTTGGTTGTTAATATGAACATGTTATTTCTATAATTCAAAAATAAAAATTATACATATGTATGTGTGTGAAAAAATTAGGAATATTTTACCCTAAAATCTATTTCTTTGACTATGTTGATATGGCTAGCAAGAGTCTCACAGATAGAAGCAACACTACAAAGCTGTCCTTTGTGGGGGGAAATTTACATCTGTAGGCGATCCACATTAATACAGCCAGGTCTATTTTCACCTGATCTAGGAAAGATGAACTGAGAATCTGACACCTTTAAAAGTTTGAAAAGAAATATTTACCATGTGTTCTTTCGGAGGGCTGCTACCAGTAAGTTTTCATTTATATAAAATGGCCGCCTTTTGCTAGCTAGTCAAACCTCTTCCTCTCTCCCTCTCAAAGCCTGTTTTTCTGTTTTTGAGATCCCATTCTTTAAGAACCTCTGTACCTTGCTGAGAATTGAATCTTCATTCTGAGGGTTCCCGTGTATACAGGTTAAAATAACTTTGTATCTTCTTCCTTCTATTGATCAATCTGCCTCATGTCGAGATTTTTCAGCGAACCTAGGCAGGGCAAGAGCCTTTGCTCCCTACATGTGTATGCATATACATACTTACTTTTGAACATGCCAAGTTTTTTTTCCATAATTAGTGCATAGTTTATAAATTTGCAGCTACAAAATAGTTTTGGAAACTATAAAGTTTTCAATTTCAGGCAGGCAAGTGTGAAAAAAATGAATGAACAGGCGCCCAAGCACAACTTCATGAAACCCAAAGAACTGGGGCAGATTCAGGAGAGATTTCTGCATCCTCAAACAAATCCCACAGAAGGGAGTGGAAGCGCTGAGAGGAACAGTGGATTGCAAGGGGTTTGGAGTAGGATAAAGAAGATGAACAGTGACACTAGTCGCTGTGGGACAGGGCAGGACTTTGGACATCTGTCATTATTGCTGGCTTATCACAGAGGCCCAGGTGATAGAAATATGTTGTTAGAGGGGAGGGAAACTAGGATAAACTGGATCTCCTTCCTTAAAATAGTGATAATAGCAAGACCTCCAAATCTTAGATCAACTCCACGTAGAAGGGATAAAGGGGCAGGAAAAGGAGATAATCTAGAATTGACTCAGTTTAAATCCAAAAGTAAACACATTTAAATCAGAAAGTGTTTGGGAAAAAGCACGGGTGTGTACACACACATGTGCACATGCACACATGCAACATGAGGGAGGGTGAGGGAGAAAGAGACAGACAGAGTGAAAGACAAAGAGACGGAAAGAGACTCTGGATGATGGTAAAAAATAAGTTTTGCATGAGCATTTAGTTAAATGACCACTTAATAAGAGCAATTTAGATTTATTTGTTGCAAACACAGATTTGAGAATTTGATATTTACTGTTTGGTGTTAATATATGGAGTTCTTTTTCCAATTTCTACATGATTTTATTCCAAAGGATTATGTCAACTTTATTTGAATAAATAAAAAGAATGAATTCTGTGTCAAAGGAATTAATGTTTTATGAAATTCCTGGTTAAGTTAAAACTACTATTGATTTTAAGTTCATTAAATTCTGATATGTTAATATTTTAGTGTAAAAGCAGTATGTTTATAGTACACATGAAGAAAATGTCACAAACCCCTTTTCTTTGTATGTCTCAAAACACCAATGGTATTCATTAGTGTTTTCTGGTTATCAGGTGTTATATTATACACACACAAAAACCTATATAATAAAAGAAAAAGCCATTTGTTATTTATTGCTGGGAAAAACTCAAAAGGGAAATGATGACAATACATTGAAAAACATAGTCTAAGCTATGTTTGCTTTGCAATCTATGCAGATTGACATTTCAAATTTTGACTAGAGAAAATAGGAAATAATTGCATTCAGTCTTTTGCAACTATATGTACTGGTGTTCCATAAAATGACAGGTTGGGCAAGGCATTAGTATGGGTCCATTTAGATGGATTCTTCTGTCTTTTTAACGGCATCAGTCAGTTGTGATTTCAGGTGTATTGTCTACAGCCCAAGCCCAGAGTGAGATCCTATTATGACACAATGACCTTTTTTATTTCTTCTCTTACATTTCCATTAGTCTTTTCTATCTGTCTAATGCTACAAGCTTATGTCAGCTAGCATTGTCTTAAACTAACATTACTTTGCCAGAATTTTCCAAACAGTTTAACAATTTGCCAGCTGTTGCTTTTCATAAAAAAATGAGAGGTTATATGTATTATTCAGCTGACTGTGGTGCAGTGGATAAAAGAAAAGTATGAGATGGAAATTATACCTTTCTTGTGCCCTAGAGATTTTAACTTTGCCTGTGTTTTGAGGATGCTAATACAGGCTGAGATAACCAAAGTGAAATCAGAAAGCAAGAAAGTGGTACTTTGGGGGTATTTTCTAAGGTTATTTAGCAATCAGTTTCTTTTTTGAATACCTTACATTTTATAGTTTGAAATTAATTTCTTTTATGCTAGAAATGAATTGCTCCAGAATTGAATTTTATAAATATACACACATATTTACACGCATGCACACACACATTCACATTATGCATACACATACATACACACACTCATGTTTTCCCCCCACTGAAGCTTGTCTTGTGTTCTTGTTCTCTGATGACCTCAAATGTTCATCCTCTCCCAAGAACATCACTAGAAGCAATTCAGTTATTGTGGTGCTTTGTGGTAACCGAAAGCTGTGCTGAATAATGAGCACAATCTATTAACTTGACCAATCACTGGCTCTATATTGGCTAATTCTGATTGAGTCACAAAATTAGCATAGAATATAGAATGAATTAAATGATGTGCCAAATTCTACAAGTTTACTTACGTGGATGTAGAATGTTACTATCTACAAAATTATTTAATCATGTACTTTGGGACTTAGGAAAAAGTAGCAAAATGTCTATTTTGAATAGACAGATACTTTCCATCAGTTTGAAGTTTTTATGGCCCACACATGAGGATTATACTCTAATTACTAGGCAGATGCTAAATGCTCACATAAAGAGAGTAAATATCTGTTCTGAGAAGCAATATGGCCTATCCATATTCACATATGGAAAGCCAAGATAGAATACTCATAAAATGCTAAGAATTCAAGCCAAATAGGAATCAATGAGATATAATGCAAGAGTCAAAAGCTCTTCAAATGCAGAGGGATAGAAGAGAAAGGGGATTATATACTTTTATCAAGTTATAAAGACAATCTTGTTTAGAGATTATTAAACCAGGTGAAAAGTACTTCCTACAGGTCTACAAAAAGAAATAGACTTTTATTATTGAGTCAAGAAGAAAGAGATAATTTGAGTAAATTCAGAGAATTTTCAAAAGGAAAGTTGATAGATCTGTGGTATTCTAGAAGTTTATCTACACATGAATCAGTATAGTTTTTTTTATTTTTTAAATTTCCCACCTTGCAATCTCCATTTCACTGTGTTGACCCAGTGGTTGCCTCCATTGTTCCTAGGATTTATGTCTGTCCCGGGGGGAGGAGTGAGAAGACTGGCTGCCTGATACAGCAATTTCTTCCCTTCAAGGCCTTGTTTCTGGTTCCTTATGTCTGAACTTCTGACTCCTTTCCTTACTGGTGCCCTAGTCTCCTTGCTATTTCAGGGCTCTGATTACTGCTGTGGATTCCCATACCAGGTTGACTTGGTCTGCTTTCTGCATGCTTCCTAGGTTTGGCTTATTTACTTTTTCTCCCAGGCTCATCCTCGCCTGCTCTTGGTATTCTTTTTGTCTGAGTGACCTCAAGAGATAACTGTTTAAAAGTAAAAATATTATAATGAAAATTAAATGGGGGCAGAGTTCATGGAGACTCTTAGCTCCATTAGAGAGTTCTTAGCTCTTTATAAGCAGCTAGAATAATATTAATACTTGGTGTGGTAGGCAGAGCAATGGCCGCCAAATGTTATAATCCCTAGAACCTGTGAATAGGTTACTCACGTGGCACAGGGACTTTATATATGTGATCAAATTAAAGATAGTGAGATGGGGAGATTTTCCCAGATTATCAGAGTGGGCCCTGTGATATGGTGATATAATAAAAAATATACATATGGTCTTTGCCCCCAATTCCCGGCACATGGCCTCTTGGAATCTCTGGGGTTTGCTAATGAGATGACTGGTGGCTGTCAGCTCCTAGATGGCTTCAGTATGCACGTTGGCCACCAGAAAGACCAAAATCTGATGAAAGGGTTAGGACTTTCAGCCCCATCCCCTGATTTTGAGGAGGGAAGAAGGGTTGAATGTCGAGTTGTTCACCAATCGCCAATGATGTAATCAATCACGCCTATGTAGTGAAATCTCCATCAACCCCCCAAAAGGCAGAGTTAGAGGGGTTTACAGATATCTGAACACACGGAGGTTTCTTGAAGGTGGGATGACTAGAGAGGACATGGGAGCTCCCAGACCCCTCCCCACCTTGCCCTAAGTGTGTCTTCCATCTGGCTGTAATATTCTTTATAATAAATGGGCAAACAGAAGTAAAGTGTTTCCCTGAGTTCTGTGAGCTGCTCCAGCAAATTAATCAAACCCAGGGGGGAGGGTCACAGGAACTCCGATGTGTAGCTGGTTGGTCAGAAGCACAGGTCACAAGCTGGGGCTTGCAACTGGCATCTTAAGTGAAGAGCAGTCTTGTGGGACTGAGCCCTTCACCTGTGGGATCTGATGCTATCTCTAGGAAGACAGTGTCAGAATTGAATTAAAAGATACTCAGTTTATTTCCTCTGGTGAATTGAATTGACTCGTTTGAAAGAAAGTAGAAATATTTTACCCCGCGATGTATTTCTTTGACATATTTGAGATGGCTGCCACGCGTCTCATGGATAGAAGGAACACTGCAGAGCTGTCCTTTGTGGGGGATTTACGTCTGTAGAGAATTTGCGTTAATGCAGCCAGGTCTAGCCTTACCCGATCCAGGAAAAATTAACGGAGAGCCTGACACTTTTTAAGGTCTGGAAAGAAACATTTACCATCTATTCTCTCTGAGAGCTGCTAAGCGTAAAGTGAAGTAAGGTTTCATTTATGTAATAAGACCATCTTAGCTAGTCAAGCCTCTTCCTCTCCCCTTCCCAAAACCCATTTTCTCCTTCAAGCCCCATTCTTTAGAAGCCTGTGTACCTCACTAAGGAGCTGAATCTTCATTCCAAGAGTTTCCATGTAGACAGGCTCAAATAAATTCATATCTTCATCTTCCTATTAACCAATATGCCTCATGTCAGTGATCTTTCAGTGAACCTTAAGTGGGGGAGAGACTTTGCTCTCTAAAATTTGCTAGTAGGGAGCAATCTCCACACTTTTTGGTGACCAGAGGTGAAGTATTCTGCGTTGGGTGTATGAGAGTAGAAAAAATACTTTAGTTTGTGCTCTCTCTTCAGAGGCCCTAAATGTACTCACAGGCATTCATATGAGGTTGAGGCAGAAGTGCTATCATAAAGGAGAAGGCAATGGGACTGAGGAAGCGCAGATTACAGATACGCAGTAGGAGCCGAAGACTGCCCTGAGCCTCTGTAGGTGGAAAAGGGAAGGAAAGGGTCCTCCCTTGAAGCTGTCAGAAGGAACCAGCTTGCTGAAGTTTGATTTTTATCTCTTAAGACTCATTTTGAACTTCTGATTTGCAGAACTATGAGAGAATACAGATGCTGCTTGACTTACAATGGGGTTACATCCTGATAAACCCATTGTAAGTTGAAAATTTCATAAATTGAAAATGCACTTAATACACCTAACCTATCCAACATCACAGCTTAGCCTAGCTTACTTTAGACATACTCAGAAAACAATTACACTTCAACCTATAGTTGGGCAAAATCATCTAGCATAAAGCTTAGATACATGTTACATGATTTATGTTAGATTTTATAGATTTTATGATAAATCTTAAATAATATTTGAATATCTCATGTAATTTATTGAATACTATACTGAAAATGAAAAGCAGAATGGTTGCATAGGTAATCAAAGTACAGTTTCTACTGAATGTATATTGTTTTTGCACCACTGTAAAGTCAAAGCATTATTAAGTTGAACCATGGTAAGTCAGGGACCACGATCTGTACATTTATGTTGTTTTGAGCCACTAACTTAGTGATTTGTTTTACAGTGGCTATATATGTGTGTGTGTGTGTGTGTGTGTGTGTGTGTGTGTGTATACACTCGATATATATATATATAAGTATTCAAAGAGGATATGTTGGATGAATGAATAATAAATGGAAAAGGTTGCTTTCATAAGCTTATGTGAATCCCATAGAGTTATGGGATTTGAAATGGATTTCAGATTTGATTAGAAAAATATATATTAATAAAATCCCTTTTGATAAAAATGATTTTAATGAACTCCCAAAATTAATTGTAGATTTAATATTGATATTGGAAACTTAACTAGAATTTTATAGAATCTTTAAGAATATTTTCATTCACTGATATAATTTGTTACTTATTACTACATTTACTTTCAATTAATTATGATGCTTAAGTTCTTAACCTTGTCATTTAGCTTTGGTGTAACAGAATTTTATTTTGAATTTTTATGTGAAAACAGACTTCCAATAGGTAGAATGAAGGGGCATAATTTAACCACAGAAAATAGGGGACTTCTGTGTCCACTGCTGAATAGGGGGTGGTGAACAATAAAATTTAGAAATGCTTTGATACTTATTGTGTGGGCTTTAGTGGAGTGAACCTCCTATGTGACAAGTCCAGTATCATTGAAGAGAAAATGAAGACACTAAACAGAAAACACCCAAGACACACATCTGGACACGATACCGGTGGATGCCCTAGGACTATCCATAGTGTTTTAAAAATCAGCAACGATGCTAATTTCATATGGGAACTAACTCTATGAACAATTTTCTTCGATCTCATTGATATAAACTGAAAAATGAAGAAACTGTCAAAGGAAAAAATATCATGAAAAGAATAAAGTTTTTCTTAGCTATACCCCTAGTAGTGCCAGGGTAACATACCACCTTGCACCCTACCGTTATGCTAGATAAGTTAGACTAGCTCCGGTTTTTCTAAAATGACTTGTAGTTCTGTTTAAATCTTATTTTTATTTTTGTGCATATAACCTAGAAATACCAATATGTCTACAAAGACATCTTCAAGCAGCTGTAAAAGCATCTCACTCATTAAAGCGTGCTTAATCTTTCACATACTTCTTACTTTATAAACCTGTTATAAACCTTTCATCATGTTATTATTACTTTTAATTTTTCTATTACCTTCAGAATTGTTGACTTTTAATTAATTTGGTTTAATGTGAGTGTCTGACTAACAATGAAATGAAGAACAGCCACAATTCTGTCATGGTAATTTCTGAATTTGATGATTACAAAACTCTTACAAATTGAAGAACATACATATTCAAGCCTATTCAATATTTTGTACACATTTTTGGCCATGGTGCTTTTCTAGAGTTGCTGCCATGGCTGTAGTAACCTGCTATAGATGAAAATGTGAGCATTAATTAAATCTTGAAAACCTTTTAGGAAAGTCATCTGACTTTCAACCTCTTAGCTGAAGGCAAAATTGTGAGATCATGATGGTATTAAATCAAAATTCTTTTACTAACTTAGAGACAGGGAGTCCTGGTCTTTTATAAAGTATAAAAAACATGTGAGCATGATTTATAAAGAGAAAAAGACTTAAAGTAAATGTTTTACAGATGTAACACTACATCTTTAACTTTTATTGAGGGGAAAGAATTTTTGTCCAAGAATCTCTTTTAGCCTGTGAATACCATTATACACATGCACACACACACCCCTCCCCCATATTATTAAACTACTTTCAAATGTTTCCTCCATTACCAGTGAAGGCAAGACATAGGAAATGCAGAGATAAGGTAAGGGTAGGAAAGAAAGATTTTTTAATAGTGCTGACATTGTTAATCAGTTGGCTTACATATTTTTCTTTATTTACATCATGGTTACTCATACCCAGAAAGTGATACAAATTGCATGTGGACTTACAGACCTAAACATAAGTTGGACATGGTAAATTGCTATTTTTAGATGAGAAATACACACTTGTTAACTTAAAAATGTTCTAATGTTAGTTTCAGGGACCCTAAATCTTCCAGAGAAGGAGAGTGATCCCAGCGGACAACCACACTGAAACACACAGCCCAAGGAGTGTGTGAGTGTATACTTTGTTTCTATATATTGTCCATAATTAATTCTAGACTAGGCTTTTTTGATCTCTCAGTTTTGACAGAAAATATTTCTTCTTTTTTTGGCATCATGAAACTCCTCAAGAACATGTATGATTTTTGTTGCATCTTTCTAAATATATGAAATATTTATTTTAAAATGTTTGATAATAATTTTCATCTTATGCATACAATTCTGTGAATTCTTGCCATTGCCCAACCTATTACTTCGCTGTATTCTTACTTCTTTGGATCGTTTTTACTATTAATAAGAATGACGTTGCTAGTATTTTATGTAAATGGAACCTTTCTCAGTTGTTTTGAGCCCTGTTGTTTGAGGCTGTCACCACAAGTTTTATTTGCTAGAGAATGAACTGATTCTATTTCATAGCTGCAGGCTGAAACTAGTCCCAATTATTATTTTACAAATCATCAAATGAAGAATGCATAATGGTTCATAATTATCACTATGAATATCAGAAATAATGGTAGCTACTATGTTTTGAGCACCTATTATGGGTAAGGTTCCCAGACATATTACATATAGCATATGATGATTTCTGTGTAGGCATTACTCACCTTTTATATGTAAGACTCAAAGAAGTTATGTTACTCTCCCAAAGGCAAACATATATTCAGTAGGCAAGCCTCCAAATCCTATGTTTTTTCCATTAAACCAAGCTGTAAAATCTCAGTGCTCATAGAATAATATTACTGAGTCAGCAGCAGCCCCTTCAAATGTGAATCATATGTGCTACAAATACATGTTTAAATAAATGTCTGTTGGATAAGTAAACGATTATCAATATACAATATTAAAATAGTAGTATAAATATAGCTTCAATAGTTGGTCTTTTATTCTTCAAAATCTATACTCAGTGAAAAGATGCAAAACATTACTAAATAATTTATCCAACAAGTATTTATGATGTACTTTTTATGTCCATAGTATATATATAAACCAAGAGAGATTATAGCCCTTGTCCTTCAAACAAAGAGTAAGGACATGAAACAAATATGATACCAGCTATAGTTTTATGTCAAAATAGATGATAAATATAAATGCACAGAAGAGCAGAAAAAGTGAAAACCTGGTAGACAGGAACCATTAGGAAAGGACTTAACTGAGAGTCATTGGATTCAAGTTTAACGTTGAAAGGTGGGAGAGTTTGGCAATAAAAGGATTAGGCAGACCACTCCAGGGAACCAGGATGTCATTAAAAAGTAGTGAAATAATGACTGAGCATGGCTGTAATATATTTCATGATTGCTGGGAAATATTCTTCTTCCTTCCTCTTATGGTAAGTGGGGTTATAATTGCACCACTGATGGTGGGCTTGGCTGTGTGACTCACTACGGCTAAAGGAATATGACAAATGCGACATCTCCCATCTGAGCCAAAGTTTTACATATGATTTTGTAGTAAGTTTGACCTCTGGCTTCTCTCTAAAAACAACAGGTACATCACATACCTGACCTCTGGCCTGGAGCAGAGCCATAATCAAATTGTAATTTATATAAAAGTCAAGCAAGAAATAAGCATTTGTTGTTCTAAGCCACTGAAATTTTGAGATCATTCCTTATGCAGCACAGCCTAGTGAAAGCCAATAAATTTAACAGCATGTGAGGACATCCCGTAAAAAGTCCTGACTGAAGAAGAGGGTTTATACTGGATTCCAAAGTTAAATAAATCAATGAGGACTTTAATTTAAAGATTTGACCTTTATTCAATAGAACCTGGAATTGGTTGTCAATCTTGATATCTATTTCTATAATTAAACAATGAAGTGTTGGTTCCATTGTGATAGTATTGTCAACAAGAGCCATTTTTTTCTGACGGTGATCAGACGTGAGTGTATCTCAAATATTTTTAGTTATGGCCAGAATTACTGTAAATAAATAGATCCTATGACTTACTTTTACTTTCCTATGTAACACTCATCCTCCCTCCTCAACCTCTTATCTGGGCTGTCACTATGGATTGCATAAACCTAGACTTTTCCTATGAAGATAAGAGAGGATTGAACTGGCATATTATCGGGCTGGCAATTTCATGGCTTTTGTCTATTTCTCCATTAAATGACTGGTAGGACTTGGCACACATATTTAATCTTTACAAATTTTTCATTTTGATTTAGAAATTGTTTCTTGGAAAAGCTGTTCAGTTTTTAGGCAGTAAATAGTAAATTCCAAAATCTTTCTAGTCTTATTAATCAACTTAACATACCCCTTTATCAATGGGGTGGCTGTGTAATTTGTTATTTAAATAGGAACACTCTTGAGAACAAAATGGAGCATGACCAATAATTGTCCTGGGACAACAAATATAAACTGAAAACACTTAGGGCAACTCTAAATGTATGGTCATCCAGTGTACGAAAGAACCAAACTATCACATTCATCACTGCTTTCTCTCGCTCTCCCTCCCAGAAAGAATGAAAACAAAGACTTTGACAGTGACATTGCCTCTTTCTACCAATTATCTGTCATGCACACAGGTCCTGCCCCTCTCCCTCACCTTCTACCCACTCAATCAGCTTTTGAGAGAGAAGTGAGAAAATGGTCAACTACTGCTGCACTCTGAATCCAGTTGTTAAAAACCCCATCATAGTAGACCTTCATTGAACATACGAAAACTTTAAATTATCTTCAGCAAAATGAGAGGAATGAACATAAATATTCATTGCTTTTGTTTTCAAGACAGCATGGGAGACACAGATTTTTTATTTTAAAGAATTTAAGAGTTTCTCCTCAATGTTTGCTCCCTTTTTTCCCTAATGTGAAATGCAGCAAAAGCAATGCTATTAGCAGTACCAAGAAAAATGTCATCATTAAAATGTTTTAACTGTCTTTAATTTGACATATTTTTAAAAATGGGATTTTCGCAGGGGAATTAAAATGACTTAAGAAATTATACTTGATGCAAGCTCTTTAAGGTCAGTAACTGCAAGTTTTTATCCCCAGGTCCTAGCCCAATTCCAAGCACAGAGTAAAGACTCAAAATATTTGTTGAATCCATGAAGAAATTAAAAAATAACTCTAATACCATGTGAAATATATGAAAATATATTAAGAAATCAAGACTACTTTGAGGCTTATATAAAGTAGTAATGAAAAAGTTTCTAGAGATAAAGAGATATGACCTTGACTTTAAAATTTGAAACTATTTTAATATGCATTAAAAGTTGGAAAAGACATGGAAATGAAGTGAATAAACTCTGAGAAAAGAGAAGCATATGGTCACTGCACAATAAAAAGGAAGTTATTTAGAGCAGAAATAAATGCATGTCATGAAAAGTACTTATATTTGTATATTCCTCAGTTCATATTATCATTGGTGATTTCTACTTTAAAAATACTTTTAGAATCTACTTTAATTATATAATCTTCTTTTTCTTCCACAGAAAATAATTATATTTGATAAGGCTAGGATTGGATATCAAAATTATTAGAAAGAAAGAGAGTGACATAAGCAAGATGACTGACTAGAGGCACCTGGCACTCATTCCCCTCACAAGAGAAGACTAAGGCAAAGAATAAACAACTAAAATTTGACTGGAGTTTCAGAGGGAGAGTGCTGGAGTGCAGCAAGGTTGCTGTGGTACTCAGAAGGCCAGAAATGCAGCATAGAGAGGGGAATGAATCATCCTGCCTCTGTTGCCCTGTTTCTGCCACCAGGATTGACTTACAGTTAGGAGTGACTTCCCCATGTGGGGAAAAGGTAATCAGAAGACTTCCACCAGCCCTCACTGCCACTGTAGACACTGGAAGTCCTTATTACAGGAGAATCCCACAGTCCTTGCAATCCCTGACTCCAGTTTGGGGAGCTCCCTAGAATTCATGTAGCTGTATTGCTCCAGGTTAGGAGCACAAATTGTTTACTCTCCACACTTGCTCATGATCCAATCTGCTGTAGCATGGCACCATCTTGAAAACAAGGCCACAGCTGTATTTGCATACTGGTCTGGGGGCCAATAGTCACTGCACCTCTCCAGCCTGGGGGCTCTGCTATCATTCCACCAAGCCCACATGTGTGGCTGCAATGCTAAAATCTTGGGTGCTCAGAGCCTAGGATCAACAGTGGCCATTACTGGTCCTGCATGGTGGAGCAACCAACCCTGGGTCTATAGGATTACTAAATGCCTGTGCCGCCAGCTGGAGAAGCAGCCTGTTGAGCCTACCCTTGGAAAAGCTGTGCCACCACCACCACAAAGTGTCACAGCCTAGGCCATGGAGGCACTTGCAAATATCACTAACATGGATTATAGCTGATGAAACTGTGCAGACACTACATTATTGTGTCTACCCAGAATCAAAGCCAACACATCTCACCTAATGAATACTCCAGAATCTATCTGTCTATAGGAATAAGTCTTTTCTAAAAACCCTACTCCATAAAATTGAAAAAGTCAGCTGTTCCACCAGACGTGTAGATACCAATGTAGTAACACTGAAAACATGAAAAACAAGAAAACATGACTCCTCCAAAGGAACACAAAAAATCTCCAATAACATATCATAAAAAATGGAAATATATGAAAGACCAGTAAAGAAATTCAAATAATAACCTTAAGGAAACTCAGGGAAATACAAAAGAATACAGCTAGACAATTCAATGGAATCAGGAAAACAATTCAGGATCTGAATAAGAAATTCAATAAAGAGATAGATAATATAAAAAACCCAGAAATATTAGAGCTGATGAGTTCAATGAATGAAATAAAAAGTACAGTCAATATCTTCAACAACAGACTATGTCAAGCCAAAGAAAGAATTTTTAAACTTGAAGACAGGTTTGTTTGAAATAACCCAGTCATTGAAAAGAATAAAAGAATAAACAAAGAATAAAGACAGCCTATAGGACTTATGGGGCACCATTAAATGAACAAATATTCACATGTTGGAAGTACCAGAAGGAGAACAGTAAGGGAAAAAATATAAAAAACCTATTTAATGAAATAACAGCTGAAAGCTTCCCAAGTTTTGGGAGAAAGATGAGCAACCAGATTCAGAAAGTTAAAAGATTCCCAAACAGATTCAATCCAAACAGGTCCTCTCTGAGGCACATTTCAGTCAAATTGTCAAATGCCAGAGAGAGAATTCTAAAAACAGGAAAGTGTCAACTCATATATATATAAGGAATCCTTATTAGACTAACAGCAGATTTCTCAGCAGAAACCTTATAGGCCAGGAGAGTGGGATGATATATTTAAAGTGTTGAAAGGAAAAAAAACCTGTCAGTGAAGAATGCAATACCCAGCAAAGCTATCCTTCAGAAATAAAGTAGAAATAAAATCTTTCCCAGATAAGCAAAAACTTGGGAAATTTATCACCACTAGGCCAGCCTTACAAACAATGCTTGAGGGAGTCCTACATCTGAATGTGAAAAGATGACAACTACCATCATGAAAACACACAAAATTGTAAAATTCACTGGTAGAACATGTAGAATCAAACATTGTCACTACATAAAACCCACCAAACTGCAAAGATAAACAATAAAAGAGGAAGAAAGAATGAAGAATGTACAAACAACCAGAAAATGATTAATGACAGAAGTAAGTCTTCACCTATCAATGATAACCTTGAATGAAAACAGATTAAATTACCCATTAAAAGATATAGGCTAGCCAAATGGATAAAAACACAAGACCCAACTATATGCTGCCTACAAAAAAAAACAAAACTGACTTCACTTATAAAGACACATAGACTGAAAGTGAGGGAATGGGAAAAACATTCTAAGCAAATGGGAACCTTAAGTAAACAGGAGTAATTATACTTACATCATACTTACTTACATTACAGACTTTAGTCAAAAACTATAAAAGGAGACAAAAAGGCCATTATATAATAATAAAGGGATCAATTCAGTAACAGAAAATAACAATTATAAATATACATGCCAATACCAAAGCACCCAGACATATAAAGCAAATATTATTAGGTCTAAAGGACGACATAGACCTTAATATAATAATAGTCAGGGAATTTGACACCCCCCTCTCAGCACTGAACAGATTATCTACACAAAAAATCAATAAAAAGACACTGAATTTAAACTGCACCATAGATCAAATGGTCCTAATAAACATTTACAGAGCGTTTCATCCAAAAGCTGCAGAATACATATTGTTCTCACTAGCACATGGAACATCCTCCAGGATTGATCATATGTTAGTTCACAAAACAAGCCTCAAAAAACCTTTAAAAATTGAAATCATGTCAAGTATCTTCCTTGACCACAATGGAATAAAACTAAAAATCAATAACAAGAACATTTGAAACTGTACAAATACATGGAAATTAAATAACATGCTCCTGAATGATCAGTGAGTCAAGGAATAAATTAAGAAGGAAATTTAAAAATTCCTTGTAGCAAATGCAAATAGAAACACAATATACCAAAGGGATATTGTATGGGATACAGCAAAAGCAGTATTAAGAAGCAAGTTTATAGCAATAAATGCCTACATCAGAAAAGTAGAAAGATTTCAAATAGACAACCTAAGAATGCACATTAAGGAACTAGAAAAGCAAGAACAAACCAAATTCAAAATTACTAGAAAGAAATAGTAAAGATCAGAAAATACCAAAAATACTAAAATAAATAAAAGATCAACAAAAATACTGGGTTTTTTGAAAAGGTAAACAAAATCTACAAACCGTTAGATAGACAAAATGAAAAAAACAAAGAAAAAAATACAAATAAATAAAATCACAAACTTTTAACTAGTATCACAACAGACACCACAGAAATACAAAGAATTGTTATAGATGATTATGAATAACTGTGTACCAAGAAATTGAAAAACCTAGAGGAGGTCAATAAATTTTTGGATACATACAATGTACCAACATTGACCCAAGAAGAAACAGAAAACTTGAACGGGCCAACAATGAGTAACGTCAAAGCAGTTCTCATAAGGGAGAAATCTAATGTGACCAATCACATAAAAGGAATAGAGAATTGTTATTCAAATACAATATCCAAAAAAATATAAGGCTCAGAAATTTTTGTAATGGGAATCCTAGCAAAAAATCATAAAATGATATAACTTCAAAGAAATTTAAAATTTCCCAGATCATAAAATGAAGGATAGAATCAATTTTTTTGAAAAAGAAATTGGCATAATATTGACATCAAATCCAATTAAAATGCCCAAAAAGAAACAACCAATCTTATGACAGTTAATGAAAAATTCTAAGTGAAGTATTAACAAATATAATGCAGCAGTTTTTAAAAAGAAAAATACTTTATAATAATTCAAGTAATGAATGAAACAGAAAGGCCAATTTTGTTTAATATCAGGGAATAATCAACCTCATCCATTATATCAACTAACTAAAAAGAGCAATTATATAAAAACAATGTATGTTGAAAAGCATAGGATAAAATGGAGCTGCATTCCTAATAAAACTCTCAGTAAAACAGTTGGAAAGGATCTGATAGATACTTGCCTAAACAAATAATAGATATTATCCTAAATAGCAAAAAACTAAAAATATATTTTATTAACATCAGGAAGTACAAAAGGATTTCCATTATCATCATTATTTTTAATATAGCCAAAATCTAGTGAATACAATAAGAAAATAAAATAAAGACAACATGTTGCTATATCTCAGAAACTGAAGCAACTGTGGAATTTTTTGTTTTTAACACTAATAAATATAGTATAGTTACAAGCTTCAAATAAATATACAAAGCCCAACAATATACTTTTATTCTTGCAATGAATACACAGAAATATAAATTTAAAATATTGGACCCCAAATAATATCATAATGTAAAATTTATTATAATAGGTTTTTAAGAGGTCGTAGGGCCTTTATAATTAAGACTATAATGTGTTTTGAAGAACATAAATTCTGTACAAATGAAAAATTATAACACATTTTTTGATGCAAAGGTACAATATAAAATTTAACTCTCCCCAAATTAGTACATAAATTTAAGATAATTCTTACTAGAATTCCAATAGGGATTTTTTTTGTCACTGGATACAGTTATAAAATATATATGAAATAATATATGTCCAAGAAAAGGCAAGAAATAAATATATAAAAAAAATTAACAGAAAGGACTTGTCTTCCCACAGGTTAGAATATACGCTATATTCCAATAACAGGCCTCTGATATTAACACAAATGTACAGGAAAGGAATAGATAAATAATTCATCAAAAATAATTGAGAATTAAGGCATAGATCCCAATACAAGAAAATTAATATATTATAAAGTTATAATAAATAGAACTATTTTAGTATGTAAAAATATATAAGCTAGCATAGTTGTGTCATTGTATATAAAAGTAAAAATCTGCGAAAAAAATGAATGCTCTACAACAAAGGAATGATTGAATAATTTATATTTATATCATGTTATATAGAAAGTGAAAAATATAAATGAAAGCTAGGCCAATTATCTTAGAGTTGTGAATGAATAAGAAAGCAAGACATAGACAGGAATAAACAATATAATTGCATTTTTAAAAAAATAAAAATGACCAAATATATATATACATATACAAATACATACATACACAGGTATATGTTCAGTTAGTATATACATTTCTGTATAAGATTACATAAAGATAATGAAAAGAAAGGACATAGATTTTTGGCAAGACCTCTTTCAGTTTGTGGAGGAATGGTTCATGTAAGTGAAGAGTAAAAGGAGTAGGTACTGGAAGCTATATATTTTTTTATACACAAAAGAAAAAGCAAAATTCAAGTTAAAACTAAAAAGATAAATATTTTCAACTTTTAGAACAACAAAGGTCAATATGTTTGAAAATACATCTGTGAGAGTCTGAGAGAAATGAGCCCTCTCATTTACTGATCTTGTGAGTCAAATTTGATACATCCTCTACAGCTACGTGAAGGCTCTTTTAGGCCGGGCATGGTGGCTCAATGCCTATAATCCTAGCACTCTGGGAGGCCAAGGCAGGAGGATTGCTTGAGCTCAGGAGTTGGAGACTCAGGCTGGTGCCTGAGTCATGACACACACACACCTATGCAATGTGTACTTTACAGCTGTTGGGCAGAATAAGAAATCTCTATTTGTTCTGGAGTAACTCTCAAAGCATATTATGAAATAAAATATGAAATATACAGAAGATTGCTACTGTTTGTGTTTAAATGACCGTATGTGTGTGTATGTGTAGTTTCTAAGCATAGATCCCTCTGGAAGCTCTGTGAGACATTGGAGATGGTGAGTTGTCTCTGGGTAGGAAAACAGAGTGTTTGGAAGGTTGAGTTGAACTGATACTCCCTTTTGTATCTTTTTGAATGTTGTACATTGTGCCTGCATTATTTATTTAAAAGTAAAACATTTTAAAAATTAATTTTAAGGATTTATACAAAAAGTCTGCTTGAGCACACTAGCTATAGAGGGCCTCTATTATAATGCTTAGTAAATTGACATGACTTTCTAATATTCCCAAATGATTTACTATATATTTGTAAAACTTTAGAAACTTATTCTTCACCACAAAACTTTTAACATTTTAATTAAAAATTCCTTTATTTCAAAAATAATCTTGGAAACCATTTGAAGTTAAAAGCACTCTTTGAATTACAACGGAAACACAAAAGACACCAGCACATTGAAATGATTAAAAGAAATGTGATAATGAATTTCCTGGAGCTCACAGGTGTGTGTGCTTGGTGTGATGATTTTAACCAAGATTGAAGTAGAAAAAGATAATTCTAGAAGTTGATATTCACTCTCTACTTTCTCTCACCAAGCCAGAAACCCATGAATTTGCCACGATACCCCAAACTGGAAATGGCAAAACAAACTTATACCTGGTAAAGGTTTTATTTATAAAATTCTAAGTTATTCTCTAGAATGTAAAGATTTTATTTATAAAATTCTTAATTGTTTTCTAGAGTGCAGCTTGGTACATAGTGGACAGATGTTGTAAAAAAATGGGCGGGGCGGGGGGGAGAAGACAGCCGTCTACAGTCCAAGGAGAGAAGCCTGGAACAGCCTCACGTCCGTCAAAAGGAGCTAGGCAGATATTTCAATTCCAGACTTCTAGCCTCTGAAACCATGAAACCATAAATTTCTATTATCTAAGCCACTCAGCCTGTGTTTGTCCCAGCACACTATGCAGTCCGCATCCATGCAGGATCAGGAACTACATCTTTTCAGGGTTTCTAGTATTCAGACTCAGAGGTGCTGACTCACGTTCTACAAAAGCAACACAAGAAACCGATGTATAAAACCAAAATGTTGATTCATTAATTTATGGTGCTAACTAAAACTCTGGATGAGATCACACACTTTTGTCCTGAGGCCGACACGTTCTTTCTGAACAACCACACCATATGGGAAGCCTACCCTAATTGCACAGTGGGCATAAACTCATAGCAAGCGTAATAAGTAAGAGGATGACAGAGTTCGAGGCGTCAAGTTACCATGCCCACTGAATGCGCTCTACTGATGTGCCATGGCAGGACCAGTCAGATGAAATCCTTAGACTGTGTTACCTTTTTCTTTAACCAGTCTTTCCAGGGGTACAATATCTGTCAATGAAGGTTTTCTACCTCTGTTGGCTTCCTATGCAGCAACCATTCTTCTCTTTCTCCTTTCTGATTTCGTTTGGGGGTCTGGGCCTACTCCAGTGCCAGGATGGATCTAACTTAGTCAAGCCAATCATAACCATGCCTCTTCTTTCTTCAGTAATGGTTCAATAATCCAGTCTGAAGTCAATCCACATATGGTTCCTTACCAGCCTCCCTGGAAAAGCGAGCATCTGCCAAAGTTAGGCCAGCCCAGCCAAAGAGAAGCATGGAAGCAACGTGTTCTGTGCTCTCTCCCCCACTGATCGTGGACAAGGAAGCATGTTACCTTTGCTGCTCATGGTAACGGGCAAAAAATATGCTGATATCACGCAAGACAAAGCTTAGAAAGGGAATGAACCTGGGTCTCTGGTGACATCACTGAATCAAACGACCCTGCCCCAACCAACTCATCTTCCTTTGAGTTGGGGTTTCCACTTCTTGCCATTGAAAGTATCCTAATTTCTGAAGAGTATCTCTTTTTAATGCTTCCTGGACAACTTCTGATTTCTACATTCTTGCTTTGGCTTGTTAATATCATCAGCAGTTTTACAGTGCAGGAAACCATTGTTTTTATGGTGATTTTGCTCTTCTTTGATCTTTTCCATTTTGTGGAGATTTATAGTGGAAATCTCATTAGGCAAACCACTGTGTGGGAGGAATTGTGCTAGGTGCTGGGGATTCGACAGAATAGAACAAAGCAAGCAAATTGTACTCATGGAGTATGCATTTTAATCATGAAAACACAGGAAAACATGGGCATCCTTAAAGAAAATACTGAATTGTTATTTGTGATATGTTGAAAATAAACAGGGTGCAGGTATAGAGAATGAGGAGGGGTCCTCTCTGGAGAGAGTGGTCAGAGAAGCTTCTTGGAGGAATTTAAAGCTCAAGTCTCTGGGAGCCATCTCAGTGTTGCCCCCACTTACCACCACAGAACTTTTCCTTTTTCCTTTGCATCATTTCCATAGTGTAGTGGATATTTGTCATTATTTTGGATGACCTGAATTATGAACCCATCCACTTATTGCAATATTTGAGGAGTTCCACTTTTCATCAAACTTGGCCATGACTGCCACTCATCGTAGAACTGAAAATGATAGAAATCCAATTTCATTGGCAAGGGACCCAGGATGCACAGATCAGAGGTGCACATTTTGGGCTTTCATCTGGAAGCCTGTACAGGGACAACTTCTCTCTGGTCACGGTGGCTGTAGCAGTGCGAGGATGATGGGGTTCCCGGGTCAGAAGTAGGACGTGGTGTTAAGTGAAGCATCTAGTCCTGTTTCAGGGCAGTGGCTAACTCACCAAACCACTTCTGTGGTGTTCAGGGCATTGTTCCCACATATTCAACCTCCTGCTGCTTCTTTACTCCCACCGAAGTTTCAATGAACTTCATAATAGCCTTTAAGAAAACTTTTCTGTTTAAAACATGAATTCTGTTACTTGCAGTTAAGAACCCTGATAACATAGGTCTTAAGTTACAGAACATAGGTATTGCACAATTATGTTCAATGCTTATTGAATGAATGATTTATTTGAACTTTGGTTTCCCTTTTACCAAGAGGGACAAGATATGAAGAGTGTTGACTGCATGCTTCTTATTTATCATCCAAATAGATCTTTAACTTCTCCAGGTGTATATTATAGAGCTAAATAGAATTACCTTAAAATAGTCTTTTTTCTTCCCCAAAATTATATTTTGCAATATATGTTGATTTATTTGGAGAAAACTATGAATATACCTGTGTCTGAGAAAGAAATCTCTCTTGTGTTTTCTAGTTCCCAGTGTGGAAAATTTTGAGCCACTGTTGCTTATTATGGGATGACAGATATGTACCATTCTTTCTTTTTTTAGCTTAGGTGGAAAAGAGCTGCAAATGGTGCCAAGGGAATAGAACCTATGGTACAAAAAGCTGCAAAGTAACATTTTTGGCTTAAGAGTTCAGATGCTAACTTTCAATTCAGAATCATTAATGATTTAAAATACGTGTCACTAACTGTTGTCCAGAGCTAGAATCTTCAGATAATGAATGCCAATTTGGGGTCACACCATGCAAGCAGTTGCCATATATTATCTCAATTCTCACAGTAGTCCTGCAAATGAGAATTGTTAACATTTTACTATTGAAGAAATAGAGTTTCAGGGAAGCAGAGGAACTTGCCCAAGTTTATATTGTTAGAAGGTTACTGAACCAGGATTTGAAAATAGATCTTTCTTAATCCATTCTCCTCCACCACACCACCTCCCTAGATTAACGGAGGTAAAACTGGCCTTCCTTTCACTAAAGCTCTTCCTTTAATAGACATGGAAATAAAGCTGAGAAGACCGCGGCCATATCCCTCTCCTGTGACAAGCCATATACGGGGAAGAGAGAGTAATGAATGCTTTGCTAGATGATTACTGTTTTTATCATTTAGTGTTCAAATTAATTATATATGTTTATAGCTGCTATTCCTATTTAGTTGTTTCTTGAGCAACTAGCACAGTTCTCAATCACAGTTCCTGATCAGAAAATAATTAAGTACTATAATGTACTATAGCACAAATATCTATGACTTTATAGTCATAAAGTAGTAAATATTAGAATTATGCACAAAGTAAAATTAACTATTGGGCAAATGTGGTAGAGAAGGCTGTGGTGTTTGGAGCCAACTGAAAAGCAAAGGTAAACAAAAGTAAGTTCTGTATTTTATTTAATTATTTTGGGGGATGTTAACAGAAATGAAAAATTAAGGACTGGGAAGTAACAACTTACCCTAATTCATAGATCAGGATTAATTGTTCTACATCATGATTTATCTCTACCCAAAGGATTTGGAAAAACAAGAGTCTAGAGGAGGAAACTAGAGATGATTTAAGATTGAAAAACTCTCTGGAGCAGGGGAAGTTGGCTATCCAGGGGGAAGTCAGCTATGGCATGGCATAGTGAGTGACTTCAGATGCAGAAACCTTTATTAAGCGGCAGGCATTGATCTCACTAGAGCTCCCATTAAGGCAAAACAGGCTGAAAGGGCAGCAAGTGAGCCCCCGGCTAATGACAAAAGCCAGCCCTCTTCCCCAGGCTGAGGGAAGCAAGCCGACAAGGGTACCTGCAACCACTTCCGGTCCTCATGTGGACTGGTAGCCAGCCCCCAGGTCTCCTCTCCCTGGAAGAAGTAAAAAGCCAATGAAATCTTCTTAAGTCTCTTACTATTTCAAATAGGCACATTAATCTCCCTTCTACACGCTTGGAGATCTTAACCCGTGGCTGCAAGTCCTGATGTGGGGTTGGGACTGCACAGTGCTGCGGGATTCGGTTTTCGCTATCACTGCCTGTGGACGTCACTCCTTCCATTGCCACTGATGTTGCATCTTGTTCTCACAGTCTCTGCGGCTCTCACCACAGCGGGGACAGGCTCTGTCCCGCTCTCATGGGGGTGGCCAAAGGAAATCCCATGTTCCTGACAGTGCTCCCCGGGGAACAGGCTCTCTTTAGTCTCTGTCTCTTTCAGATCCCCACCTTTAAACTGAGATAATTAACTCATGTATATAATCAAAAGATTATCCATAGTGTTGTTTTCCCAAAAGATTTAACCCTTTTGAAAATCAAGCTGTGTTGCAGGACAGAGGAGAGGAATATTAATAAGTCTTTGATTCTTAACTAAATTAGGGTAATTTCTTGAACCACTCAGTTGACATTTTAGCCTATACTTATTTAATAGTCTTAATCTGCAATTTCAAAGCCTTCTTATCAATACTCTCAAGTTGCTTATTGTGTATTGTATTTAATAAAAAGGTTGTTCTGTCTTACATAGCTCCAAAAATGGTATGTAAAGCTATGCCACCTGACTTGAGATAAAACTCTTAACCACATGTTTCATATGACTTTGCCAGCTTGGGACAAAATATAAAGTGTTATTTTTTCTTTTATTTATTATTCAGGAATAATATACATTCAGTAGGATTCATAAAGTGCATAATTTGAAGTGTATCACTCAATGAATTTTTATACATGTACCATTTAGATCAAGATACAGACCACTCTAACATCCCAGAAATTTCCCTCACACCTTTTGCCGGCCAGTCTCCAGAAGTTAATCACTTCTATTGCCATAGATTAGTTATACCTGTTCTTAAGCATCATATAAATGGAACTATATAGTATACACACATAAAAATGTCATTTTTATCTTCAGATATAAAACAGGTTATACTCACCAGGCCTATCATGGGATATGAGTTTCTCCTCCAGATCTCCTATCCTACAATCCAGAATGCCCAGAGTGTTTCTTGTTCTAGTGAGACCTGATTAGAACTGGAGTTCCAGCCAACAGCCTGAAAATTGGGGTCACACACAGACATAAACAGCTTTTGGCTTTGGAGATACAGTACCACATTTTCTCCAGGGAGACAGCCACTCCTGGTTCTAAGCAACTCGTGACAAAATCAGAGCATTGGTTTTGTAGCCTAATTGCTGGATTTGAATTCTACCTCTTCCTCTTACTAGCTGTGTGACCTGGGGCACTGTCTTAACATTTCTGTTGGCCATTCTGGTTAAACTCTTCACGATTCTCCTGCTTGTTCTCTGTCCTGAGAAACTGACCTTTGTATAAGATGTATACTTTGACTTCCTGTTGGTTTGACTGATGGGAAGACTTGGCAGGATACCACAGGGAAGAGAATAAGGTCAAGATATTTACTCTTCTGTCTCCCTACAGTGGGGTTGCTTAGCTGGCTGACTTTCTGCTGAAATCATTCTCAAGACTCCTTCTGTATGTTTGCATCTCTTTGTTTAGTAACATCTCCTCCTATTTTAACCCCAGACTACTGCACTATCCTTTACAGGTCCCCTATACCCACCTCTGCAAATAATTTTTTTTTAAAAAGAAAAAAAAGAAAGAAAGAGAAAGAAAGGTGAAAATGACAAAAAACTAAAATTATCCCAATTTGAGGATACTGCCTGTGTCTAATTTCTTCATATGAAAGCACTTTTTTAATTCCTGCTTTACATATGGACGTTAGATGGGAAATTATACATAGTGCTTAGAACAACACTGGGTGGGAAGTAAATGCTGAGAGCTCTAGTAATTGCAGTGGAGTAGGACTGAAGAATCCCCCTCATCTTCATCCATCCTCTTCTTCCTAACACTGTTAAAACAGGAAAACCTAGCCAACATAACCCTGATACCAAAACCAGGAAAGGACGCAACAAAAAAGGAAAACTACAGACCAATATCCCTTATGAATATAGATG